>NC_052313.1:59576451-59774991 GCF_016432855.1 Salvelinus namaycush | reverse complement strand
GTTGGTAACCAGTTCAACGAGAAGAACAGCCCTTAGCCGTCGTATATTGGCCATATACCACACCTCCTCGGGCCTCATTGCTTAATTCAATCTCCCCCTTCATCATCAAACAGATAATTCAAACGTGTGGATTTAGTGCTAAACTTGAAGGACTCATTGTCTATGTGAATTGAAATGTTGTTCCCCACCAGTGCCCTCAGAAGAGGAAACAATGATACAATGTAGTCTAACAACATCTCTCTCAAACAGCACAGATGTGAGATGTGTTTCATTGTAGAAGCACTGGTCCTCTTAAATATTGTAATATGCAACCTGGAATTAAAATGTAAGGGCATATCAGATGGTCTGCTCTGTCCATAACAGTCACACCAAGCATAGGGTTGGTTGGTATAAGATTGAAATGGGTAAATAATGTACCTGTGAAAACCCTATGAAATAGCTCCCCAATACCATCTGCTGTATATATTTAATGTATTACATGAATGGAGACCACAGTCCTTCCAACAATACATTTAAATAATGTTTTACTGTGATTGTTTCACCCTGCTGCATGTATTCAATGTATTCCATTTCAAATGTGTCTCCCAGTGCGGCTTTACTTCCGGGCTATTATGACACGTCTGTCAGTTTCTTCTATGTTCCTAGGCCTCTAGTACAATGGAAACATATTGTTTTTGGTCACTACCATCCCAAGAAAATACCATGCTGTATTTTTTTCATTGTACTACAATCATACATTTTTGTACAGGTCTTCACATCAGAGTGCTGCTGCAGGCTCTTTGTCTCTCTTGACCATGTCGGCGGGCCGGGCACAACACACAAAACTCAAGGCGCGCTCTCCACTTCCCTCTGGTAGTTATTTAGCCTGATAACACATCACTCCCGACAGACACAAGTAAAAATGTAGCAGCCTATACACCTAATCATTAGGGATCTGACATGCTGTATTACATGGAAACTGTAAGCTACTAACAACAGCAGCTACATAATCTAGTTTACTATGGTCCTGTACCTCTGACCAGGGTCAACAAAGTGGTAATATTGTGTATTGTATATACAGTATTACACTTCAAATAGTTTTTCATTTAATTATACACATGAGAAAAAAGTGGTTTCCCAGCACGAATTCGTGTACAAACATTATTTTCATTACATTCTTGTCACTTAGCAGATGTTCTTATCCAGAGAGACTTACAGGACAAATAAGGGTTAATTGCCTTGCTCAAGGGCACAATGACAGATTTATCATCCTAGTTGGCTCAGGATTCAAACCAGCAACCTTACTGTTACTGGCCCAACACTGTTAACCGCTAGGCTGCCTGCCGCCAGATCAATTATCTTCAATACAGTTATTCAAATACATTCATCATCAATGACTAAAATAATAAATCTAGTATTAAAAGACAATTTTAATAAACACAAGTAGTTGATTCATAGCTTGTTTAGTAATATAAAATAATCCACCCAAACTAATGCCTAAAAACAGATCATCACACCATCTTTATCTGATATACACTGAGTGTACAAAACATTAGAAACACCTTCCTAATATTGAGTTGCACCCCCCTTTGTCCTCAGAACAGTCTCAATTCATTGGGGCGTAGACTGTCCAAGGTGTTGTGTGTTCCACAGGGATGCTGGTCCATGTTGACTCCAATGCTTCCTACAACTGTGTCAAGTTGGCTGGGAGTGGATCTCTACTCCGAATAGCTCGTTCCATCGCCTCCCACAGATGCACAATTGGATTGAGATCTGGTGACTCGGCAGGCCACTGCAGTAAGCTGAATTCACTGTCATGTTCTTGGAACCATTCCTGGACAAGCCTTGTGGCATAATCCTGCTGAAAAAAATCTATTTGCAGATGGATAAACTGCTGCCATGAAGGGATGCATGAAGGGATGCACCTGAATGGCAATGATGTTTAGATATCCTGTGGCATTCAAACATTTATCAAGGGGCCCAATGTGTGTCCTGAAAACACACCCCATGCCATCACCCTGCAATGCTGACATACAGCATCGATGCATATAGTGGTGTAAAGTACTGAAGTAATAATTATTTAAAGAACTACTTTTGTCGATTTCTGGGGGGGATCTGTACTTTACTATTTCTATTGTTATTTCACTTACCTGGCTATTTATATTTTTGACAACTTTTATTTCACTACATTCCTGAAGAAAATCATGTACTTTTTACTCCATACATTTTCCCTGACCCCCAAAAGTACTCGTTACATTTTTTATGATTAGCAGGACAGAAAATGGTCCAATTCACACACTTATCAAGATAACATCCCTGGTCATCTCTACTGCCTCTGATCTGGTGAACTCACTAAACACAAATGCTTAATTTGTAAATTATGTCAGTGATGTAGTGTGCCCCTGTTTATCCGTAATATTTTTCAAAACAAGACAATTGTGCGGTCTGGTTGGCTTAAAACGTCAAGGATTGTACCCTTTAAAATGTGTCTAAAATGACATACCCAAATCTAACTGCCTGTAGCTCAGGACCTGAAGCAAGGATATGCATATTCTTGATACCATTTGAAAGGAAGTTTGTGGAAATGTGAAATTAATGTAGGAGAATAACACATTAGATCTGGTAAAAGATCATACAAAAAAAAAACTGGTTTTCTTTTTCATCATCTTTGAAATGAAAGAGAAAGGCCATACTTTCAGATAGGAGTCTAGATGTAATTTAGATTTTGGCCACCAGGTGGCAGCAGTGTGCACAGTTTGACTGATCCAGTGAAAAATTACATTACTGCATCAAGTCTGCCAGGAGTTTGCCCAAATGTGCCAAATTGGTCAATTGATACATTTAAGTACATAAATACAGAGAACATACAAAAACACTACAGTAACATTTTTTTGTTTGTTTACACACTCCCAGGAATGTCATCCATGATGGATCATTAGCTTATAAACTAACTTTCACACATCTAGATGGCCGGGCGGGTTTGGTGTGGAGCCAGAGACAGCAGGGGTTCAAAATGTAGAACCAGTTCCTACATTTGAACATAAAAAATGATTTTATTAAACAAAACTACACTTTATCTGTGGGACCCTCAGGATGACAAATCAGAGCAAGACTACTGAATATAAGTACATTATTTACCTTCAGAGGTGAATGTATCAAACCATTTGCGCGATAAGCTTGTTGTTGTGCACTCTCTTCAAACAATAGCATGGTCTTTTTTCACTGTATTAGCTACTGTTAATTGGACACTGCAGTTAGATCAACAATAATTTAAGCTTTCTGCCCATTTAAGATATGTCTATGTCCCGGAAAGATGGCTGTTGTATACAACGTCAATCTAGTCAGATTAGCACACCTTAGATACAACCGTCCCGGTTTAGGGACACCCATCTCGTAGGGGTAATTTAAGGAATTGGAAATTATGCATACTTTTACTTTTGATACTTAAGTATATTTAGAACCAAATACTTTTCCTCAAGTAGTATTTTACTTGGTGACTATCACTTGAGTTACTCTTGCCACATTAAGAGCAAAAGTAAGGTTCCCTCTTGACCTTTTAGCTCAGCTGTTGTTTTAAAACATGTTCTAGTCAGGTCAGTGGTAAGGCTCCTCTCCTCTATGTACACATTCATGTGTTTTTAAGAGACCTATTCGAGAGAACCTCTTCCCGCAGTCAGGGCAGGAGTAAGGCTTCTCTCCAGTGTGTGTTCTCTGATGAACTTTTAGTTCAGTTGATGTTATGAAGCATTTTACACAGCCAGAGCAGGAGTAAGGCTTCACTCCTGTATGTACATGTTCATGTCTTTTCAAGTGGGCCAGTTGAGAGAAAATATTTCCACAGTCAGAGCAGGAGTAAGGCTTCACTCCTGTATGTATACGTTCATGTATTTTTAAGAAAGCCAACTGAGAGAAAGTCTTCCCACAGTCAGTGCAGGAGTAAGGCTTCTCTCCTGTGTGTGTTCTCTGATGAACTTTTAGCTGAGTTGATGTTGAGTAGCATTTTACACAGTCAGAGCAGGAATAAGGCTTCACTCCTGTATGTATATGTTTATGTCTTTTCAAGTGGCCCAGTTGAGAGAACATATTTCCACAGTCAGAGCAGGAGTAAGGCTTCTCTCCTGTATGTATACGTTGGTGTGTTTGTAAGGCATCGAGTCGCGAGAAACTCACCCCACAGTCAGAGCAGGAGTAAGGCTTCTCTCCTGTATGCATATGTTCATGTTTTTTTAAGAACGCCATTTGAGAGAAAGTCTTCCCGCAGTCAGAGCAGGAGTAAGGCTTCTCTCCTGTGTGTGCTCTCTGATGAACTGTCAGAGCCACTGATGTTGTGCATCTTTTCCCAGAGTCAGTGAAGGAATACAGATTCTCTCCTGTGTGTATCTTTGTGTGTATTTTTAGCTTTGATAGTAATGGGAAGATCTCCTCACAATGTGGGCAGTGGTGAGACCTCTTGGCTCTGTGATCTTCCTGCTGTTGATCTCTGGATGTAGAGAATGTCTCAACATGGTCTCCTGTGTGAACAACATCAGAAGAACCAGTCAGTTTGTGTGATATACATGTCAATCAAATTTATATTATGAAGCCCTTTTTACATCAGCAGTTGTCACAAAGTGCTTTACAGAAACCCAGCCTATAATTCCCAAAGAGCAAGCAATGCAGAAGCACGGTGGCCAGGAAAAAACTCCAGAAAAAGCAGGAACCTTGGAAGAAACGTAGAGAGGAACCAGGCTCAAAAGGGTGACATATGTATTCATATCAGTAGGCTGTACAACACAAAAGGGGAATGAAACAATTATAAAAGTGGGTAAGAATTGAAAGCTAAAAAAGGGGCGTGTCATCCTTCAAACTATCACAAGGGTTAGTAACTACACACTCACTTCATGGAACTTTAAAAACACTGGCAGTTTGTCTACTTCACTTCTTTAGTCTACTCTCTGATCACTCCAGACAGCCCAGTGAATAAAACAAATGCAGACAATACTGGTGTCAAACCATGCAAGTCTGAGTAGCATGAAATAACATCTACCTTCTCATTGAAACAGTTCATTATGAAACAGTTCTACTGCAACTTTTCATACACAGTGGGAAGTTGGAATGAAACACAAACTTAGATAGAACCTGCTCTTACCATGATTAACAGACTCCCCAATCTTCTCCTCCTCTTCTTCATCTTTAATGTCAACATTCAGCTCCAGTGTTTGACTGCAGTCTTCCAGCTTCACGGATGTTAACAGACTTAATTCTAGTCGTCCTGTAGTAACAATGAGAAACAGACAAAGTTAGTCTTGACAGTTCCGTCAATTTCTTTCTCTAAAAATATATTATATTTCTTCTTGTTCAATTATCTAATTCAGTGCTTTACTTGGACTGCAATAGGTGCCCGTACTGTTTGTATTTAGGTTCAGCAGCTCCACAACACCGTTGAACTAATATTCTATAAGAGGAACATGAGCTCAAACAGTAGAAATATGAGGTGCTGGTACTCAGCTCCGGTGAGCTCCTGTCCAAGTCAAGCACTGATCTCATTTCAATAGATCTGGTAGCTAAGCATTGACAAAACATTAATTAATTCAAATTAGAAAGGACACACTTTAAAATTAGGCTACACAGCGTAAGTGAACTTATTTAAAAGTAGATGTCCCAAATTCACATAAATTACAAAAACATTTAGTACAAGGTTGCAGTATGTTTTAGGCAGCACTATGTACTATTTTCCTGAATAACCTTGTCTTCACTGTATTTCCACATCAAAAACACTTACAGATAAATATGGAAACAACAACTGTGTCTGAATATTACTACACATAATAATCATTACATTCAGCTTCAAAACTGTAGTGCGATCGTGAAATTGTCTCTCTGCATCCGCACTGAAGTCCTTTGACGCAGACAGCGGGCCCGCCCTGTTACCAGCCCACGGATTTCACACAAACCAATAACATGCCAAATATGAACTCAAAAATCTCAAATAAATTAATTTATTAAAATTACCATGAAGAAATTATGTACATCCATTCAGACAAACCCAAAGTTTCTATCTGTGTGACTTTTAAAATAGTTCATCACGTTCACTTGGTTTGACACAAAAATAATAAGGTATTATCACGTTTGGTAAAGGTTTAATGGATTTGTTACCTAGCATGGAATGACATGTTCTTTTGATATTATAAAGTTTAAACATGCTATTACATACCTATAGTAATAAATAGAACCCGACACAAAAGGTTTTCTTAACATAACAGTTCTGGCACCTTCTTTATACTGAAGAATGGTGCGTGCCTGTCTGGAACTTCCTGTTCCCCCACTACCACAGTGCATCCACAGATAGAACAATGAGACAGATATTTCACCGGATGTATAAATGTGACGCATCCGCTTAGCGTTTCCACTCACTACCAAATATGGTTGTGAGAGGAAGCCCGCTGGCCGGCAGTGGGAGAAGATGGATTTTGGCCGACATTCTGGAAATGTTCTAATCGATGAAACATCTGATCTTAACTTCTTTGGGGTAGGGGGCAGTATTTCCACGTCCGATGAAAAGCATGCCCAGAGTAAACTGCCTGCTACTCAGGCCCAGTTCCTAGGATATGCATATTATTAGTAGATTTTGATAGAAAACACTGAAGTTTCTAAAACTGTTTGAATGATATCTGTGAGTATAACACAACTCATATGGCAGGCAAAAACCTGAGAAAAAATCCAACCAGGAAGTGGAAAATCTGAGGTTTGTAGGTTTTCAACTCTTTGCTTATCCAAGATACAGTGGAAATGCATGGGTCATGTTGCACTTCCTAAGGCTTCCACTAGATGTCAACAGTCTTTAGAACCTTGTTTGATGCTTCTACTGTGAAGTGGGGGCGAATGAGAGGGGATTGAGTAAGGTCTCTCCCAGAGTGCCACGAGCTGACCATGCGCGTTCATGTGAGAGTTAGCTGCGTTCCATCGCATTTCTGAAGACAAAGGAATTCTCCGGTTGGAACATTATTGAAGATTTATGTTAAAAACATCCTAAAGATTGATTCTATACATCGTTTGACATGTTTCTACGGACTGTAATATAACTTTTTGGACTTTTCGTCCGTACTTTCCGCTGGACTTGCACGCGCGTCGTGAGTTTAGATTGTGTACTGAACGCGCGAACAACAAGGAGGAATTGACATAAATGCTGGACATTATCGAACAAAACAAACATTTATTGTGGAACTGGGATTCCTGGGAGTGCATTCTGATGAAGATCATCAAAGGTAAGTGAATATTTATAATGCTACTTCTGACTTCTGTTGACTCCAACATGGCGGATATCTCTTTGGGTAGATTTGTCGTCTGAGCGCCGTACTCAGATTATTGCATGGTTTGCTTTTTCCGCAAAGTTTTTTTGAAATCTGACACGGCGGTTGCAAAATTCCACGTGTAACACTTGTATTTTCATCAACATTGATGACTATTTCTGCTGCCAAGCATCTACTCAACTACTCGTCCCCAGCACAAGGTGCACCTGTGTAATGATAATTCTAATTAATCAGCTTCTTCTTCTTGCCTCACCTGTCAGGTGGATGGATAATCTTGGCAAAGGAGAAATGCTCACTAACAAGGATGTAAACAAATTTGTGCACAAAATTTGAGAGAAATAAGTTTGTGTCTGGAACATTTCTGGGATCTTTTATTTCACCTCATGGAACATGGAAACAAACCTTAACATGTTGCATTAATGTTCATTCAGTGTATACAGTATTATTTTAATCATACAAAGTATCAATAACGAAATGTAAATTAAACTATATCAGCCTGCTTTCATGTTCTAATCAGGTCCCTACACAGGCTGAGAAGGATCCTGTAAGAGCGGAACATTTTCTGGCAACAGTAGTCCCAGAAATTTCTCAGCTGCAGATATGATGTTCAGCTTCTTGGACTTCTTGTGCAGTAGAATTCATAACTGTGGTTATAAACACTAAAATATCCCCCCTCTTCACAATATGTGTATCCAGATCACTTGATTGACGTACAACATTTGCAACTGGTTGCGATGCATCCACCTCCATATCTTCTTTAGAACTGTGGCCTCTCGCTCTAATAGCTTTCTTCACCACATACGAGATTTGCTGTACAGTCCTGATCCTTGACACCTCAACATTGTTCTGGGAACCAAAAGGGATATCTCAGCTTCAAGGTCTCAGTCACATGCAGGAACCAAACATTCATGATGAATGAGCTAAATCAACCACTCTCTTCACTGCTTCACCATACTACACTTTCTGTACTACTGTAACCCTGGCAACCTCAATCTGCCTTTCACCTGACACCTCATATCTCCAGCCCCATTGGTTACCCCACAACTAACACACAGAACTTCCTCCACCGATACCACACATTCCTTCATCTCATGCCCACACACTGCTTCAACAGGCCCATAAACCTGACACCTAAAACACTGTAGTATTTACAGAACAAAAGCATTCACGGGATAACTGACACTTCCTACCTTCACCTCTGCATCACAACTCTACATGACAGACAAAGTATTCTCTGTTTCCCAACGCTCTACACTGGATCTACGTCTCACCTAAAGACGAGCATCACAGACACCTGGAATCTTCCATTTCAACTCCTTAACACTTAAACCTAATCCCATTATCACTCCTTTCAATGCCGCCCTGTTCCGGAGAGCAATTCCAGTCACAATTATTGTCCCCAATCGCGAAATCCGGAGCGCCATAAATAATTATGAGTCCACTCCGAGTTACCTTCACCAATCTTGTTTCTCATGTTCTGAGAGTCCTTATGGAGTGGCAAAACGCCAAGCTGGCTGTCATATGCCCTTTACTGAGGAGAGGCTTCCATCTGGCCACTCTACCATATAGGCCTGATTGGTAGAGTGCTGCAGAGATTGTTGTCCTTCTGAAAGGTTCTCGCAGCGCCACATAGGAACCTCTGGAGCTCTGTCAGAGTGACCATTGGGTTCTTGGTCACCTCCCTGACCAAGGCTCTTGGAGGATTTTGATCATATCCTTGGACCAAAATGATTGACACTCAAATGCAAGCCTAACACAATTTGCAAAGGGCCTTTGGATAATGTAGCACATATTCAATGGTATCTCTCTCTTTTCACTGTCAACTGCGTTTATTTTCAGCAAACTTAACATGTTTGTATGAACATAAGATTCAATGACGTGCTCAATGGGATTGAGATCCGGGCTCGTTGCTGGCAATGGCAGAACACTAACATTGCCGTCTTGCAGGAAATCACACACAGAACGAGCAGTGTGGCTGGTGGCATTGTCATGCTGGAAGGTAATGTCAGGATGAGCCTGCGGGAAGGGTACCACATGAGGGAGGAGGATGTCTTCCCTGTAACGCACAGCATTGAGATTGCCTGCAATGACAACAAGCTCAGTCCGATGATGCTGTGACACACCGCCCCAGACCATGATAGACCCTCCACCTCTACCACACATTCCTTCATCTCATGCCATCCCAAATAGCGATCAAATAAATCCCTTACCTTTGAAGATCTTCCTCTGTTTGCAATCCCATGGGTCCCAGCTACAAGATGAATGGTCGTTTGTTCGATAAAGTTCTTCTTTAAATCCCAAAAGTCAGTTTAGTAGGTGTCATTGAGTTCAGTAATCCACCAGTTCAACATGCAGACAAAGAAGTCCCAAAAGTTACCGGTAAAGTTCGTCCAAAACAGTCAAACAACGTTTCTAATTAATTGTCAGGTAGTCTAATATCTAAATAAATGATAATACTTCATACGGCATCTAGTATTTTCAATAGGAAATGAAAATTACGAAGGGCGCGCCCTCGTCCACGCGGGCAAAGAGACTACTTTACCCTTAGTGCTCCCCATGGGACAAACAACAATTACTCAATGGTAAAAAAACAAAAACAAGCCTCAAACCATGTATAAAGACTGTTGACATCTAGTGGAAGCCACAGGAACTTCAATTTGGAGCCGGAAGTCAGTTTTCAATAGCTTTAACATTTGAAGTGGATGGAAGCTTTAAAAAAAAAAAGTTTGGTTTTCCGCCTGCCATATCAGTTCTTTTATACCCACAAACATTATTTTAACAGTTTTAGAACTTCAGTGTTTTCTATCCAATTCTACCATTTATATGCATATCCTAGCTTCTGGGCCTGAGCAACAGGCAGTTACTTGAGCACGTCAGACAACCGAAATTCAGGATACTGCCCCCTAGACCAGAGAGGTTTTAAAGGGAGCAGTTTAACCTAAGCGACTCTAAACATGACAAAGTGTCTCCCTCTTGGTCATTAATCCTCACGAACAAAACAAAAGGCATATCTTGTACCAAAGCCACTCCTGCGTTGTCTTGGCTGTGTGCTTAGGGTCGTTGTCCTGTTTGGAAGGTGAACCTTCACCCCAGTCTGAGGACCTGAGCGCTCTGTAGCAGGTTTTCATCAACGATCTCTCTTTGCTCTGTTCATCTTTCCCGCAATCCTGACTAGCCTCCCAGTCCCTGCCGCTGAAAAACATCCCCACTGCATGATGCTACCACTACCATGCTCTACAGACAATTACTTCGACATCATGGCTTGTTTTTTGCTCTGACACGCACTGTCAAATGTGGGACCTTATATAGACAGGTGTGTGCCTTTCCAAATCATTACCAATCAATTGAATTTACCACAGGTTGACAATCAAGTTGTAGAAACATCTCAAAGTTGATAAATGGAAACAGGATTCACCTGAGCTCAATGTCAAGTATCATAGCAAAGGGTCTTAATAAGTTTTTTTTTTAATTTTTTTATATATATATATAAATGTGAAAACATTTCTAAAAACCTGTGTTTGCTTTGTCATTATGGGGAATTGTGTGTAGATTGATAAGGAACATTGTTTATTTAATCCATTTTAGAATAGGCTGTAACGTAACAAAACGTGGAAAAAGTCAAGGGGTCTAAATACTTTACAAATGGGAAAGGGGATACCTAGTCAGTTGTACAACTGAATGCATTCAACTGAAATGTGTCTTCTGATTCAGAGAGGTGCGGAGGGCTGCCATAATCGACATCCACATCTTTGGCGCCCGGGGAACAGTGGGTTAACTGCCTTGCTCAGGGGCAGAACAACAGATTATTACCTTGTCTTCGGGAATTCGATCATGAAACCTTTCGGTTACTGTCCCAATGCTCTAACCACTAGGCTACCTGTACGTATTCACACAAGTAGGCTGTGCAATACAAAAGGAGAAAAAAACTATTCTAAAAGTATCTCATAAGTCAAGAAAATTATGACCCATATCATCCTCCACTCACTATCACAAGGGTTAGAAACTACACAGACTCATTTCATAGAACTTTAAACCACTGTCAGTTTGTCTACTTCACTTCATCAGTCTACTCTGAACAATCCAGATAGCCCAGTTAATAAAACAAATGCTGGCAATACTGGTATGCAAGTCTCAGTACCATGAAATAACAGCTTCCTTCTCATTGAAACAGTTCATCATGAAACAGTTCTACTGAAACTTTCATACACAGTGGGAAGTTGGAATGAAAAACAAACTTAGTTAGATAGAACGTGCTCTTAACCACGATTAACAGATTTCCCAATCTTCTCCTCCTCTTCTTCATCTTTAATGTTGGCATTCAGCTCCAGTGTTTGACTGCAGTCTTCCAGCTTCACTGATGCCATCTCTGGATCCTGCAGAGCAAACTGGGCTCCACTGTCACAATCAGGACCCAGTGACTGTAGGTTTTGCCACAGTGTGGAAGGAGAGAGGAGGGCTGGGTTTATTCTTACTGTTGATGTTACCCGGCCTCATACCTGAGGTCGGCAAGTAGTAGAAGAGAAACAGACAAACATTGTCTTGCCAGTTCTGGCACCTTCTTTATTCTCTAAAAATATATTATATTTCTTTTTGTTCAATTATCTAATTCAGTGCTTGACTTGGACTGAAATAGTTGCCGGTACTGTTTATATTTAGGTGCAGGAGCTCCACAATACTGTTGAGCTAATATTCTATAAAGAGGACCATGAGCTCAAACAGTAGAAATTTGAGGTGAACTCTTGTCCAAGTCAAGAACGGATCTCATTTCAATAGATCAGGTAGGTGAGTATTGACAACAAAACATTATTGCATTAACATTAAAACACAAAGGACACACAACGTTAAGATCACTTAATAAATAGATTTACTAAATTCACATAAAATGACTCAAAAACCATGAAGTACAAGGTTAGTTTGTTTCAGGCAGCACTATGTATTATTTTCCTGAAGAACCGCGTCTTCGTTGTTTCAATCAAAAAAACAGTAGTAATTCCGTTCACACCATACTCAAATGTATAGATAAAGATAGAAACAAATGCATGTGTCTGAATATTAGTACACATGTAGAAAACCAACAAGCATTACATTCAGCTTCAAAACAGTAGCGCAACCGTAAAATGGTCTGCACCCACACTGCCTGCACTTTAGTCCGTTGACCCAGTCCGAGGCGGCGCCGCCATTTTACCAGCGTGTGAATTTTACACAAAACCGATAACATGCAACTCAGAAATCTCAAATGAATGGATTCTTTATGAAAATTAACATGAGCAGAATATGTACATCCACTAAGACAAACCCAACGTCTCTAGGTACGTGACTTGTAAAATACTATAACGTCACCACGTTCTTCACTCGGTTTGACACAAATATCACATCAAACCTTTACCAAACGTGATAATAATTTAATGGATTTGTTACCTAGCATGGAATGACATGTTTTTTTCGAAATTAGAAAATTTACACGTGCTATTACGTACCTGTAGTAATAATGGGAAACGGGCACAAAAGATACCTTCTTGACTGCACAGTTCTGGCGCTTTTTTTATTCTGAAGAATGGTGCACGCCTGTCGGGAACTTCCTGTTCCCCCACTAACACCGTCCGTGCATTGCGGGATCCTTGGGCTGGCCCTACCCTGTTACATGAGAAGGGGGTAGCTTCTGCTTCTGCTTCTGCTCCCGCCCTCTCCTCCTCCCAAATGTATTACTTGGGTCTCGGGACGATTGGGGCTACTCTCTGGCAGATGATTAAACGGGCGTCTGTATATAATTAACATTTCATTATTTATTTGTCCATATTTTTTCATTGTTTCTGTGATAAAAAAAAAATACAATTAACATTTATATTAAATTATTTTAGAGTCCGGTTTAAGTTGTATTTTACTATTTTGATACTTTGTACATGGCAGCTGATAAACATTAACGCAGCAGTCGCAGTGCGAACTGCATTGCTACAGATGCTAGTTCGATGCCAGTGCCGGCGGTGACCAGGAGACCCATGTGGCGACGCACGATTGGCCCAGCGTCATCTGAGTTAGGGGAGGGTTTGGCCGGCCAGGTTGTCCTTGTCCCATACAGCATTTCCTCTGAAGTTATTTTGGGGGGGTGGAGGGGTATAATTTGTATGCATACAGTGTATAATAGTAATATTTAAAATTACTGTCTGGTAATTTTTTATACATTTATTTCAATTTGCATCTGGCCGCATCTGGGGGGATTCTGGTAAGATGCCAGCAAAGCTGGCTCAATTCCGGTAGATGGAAACAGCCTGATGTACTTGGGCCGATTCTTGGCAGTCATTAATTCTGATTCCGGGCCGAGTCAATCAGTTCCGGCCCACCGGAAGAGGGCCGCTTCTGGGCCTATTCCTCATTGCGAAGTTGCTATATATTGGCAGGAACTGGAACAAGCTGTGGTACACGTCGATCCAGACCACCCCAAACAGGCTCAATGGGTGACATGTCTAGTGAGTATGCAGACCATGGAAGAATTGGGACATTTTCAGCTTCCAGGGATTGTGTACAGATCCTTCTGTGGATGAATGGCAGGACGATGGGCCTCGGGATCTTGTCATGGTATCTCTGTGCATTCAAATTACCATTGATAAAATGCAATTGCGTTCGTTGTCTCCCATACCATAACCCGATGCTACCATGGAGTACTTTGTAGACAACAGCAAACCGCTCCCGACACAACACCCTACACGTGGTCTGCAATTGAGAGGCTTGTTGGGCATACCGCTAAATTCTCAAAAAGAACTTGGAGGCAGCTTATGGTAGAGAAATCAACATTAAATTATCTGGTAGCAGCTATGGTGCACATTCCTGCAGTCAGCATGCCAATTGCATGCTCTCTCAAAACTTGAGACATCTGTTGCATTGGGTTGTGTGACATAACTGCACATTTTAGTGGCATTTTCGTTTTATATTTGTTAGGGATCCCCATTAGCTGCTGCCAAGGCAGCACCTTCTCAGCTACTCTTGTCCCCAGCACAAGGTGCACCTGTGTAATGATGATCATGCAATTTAATCAGCTTCTTGATATGCCACACCTGTCAGGTGGGCGGATTATCTTGGCAAAGGAGAAATGCTCACTAATAGGGATGTAAACAAATTTGTGCACAACATTTGAGAGAAATAAGCTTTGTGTGTGTATGGAACATTTATGGGATGAAACATGGGACACTTTACATGTCGCGTTTATATTTTTGTTCAGTACATACGGTATAAAAAATAAATAATACAAACTAAAATCAGCCTGCTTTTCTGTTCTAATCAGGTTCCTACACAGGCTCAGAAGGATCCTCTAAGGCTGGAACATTTTCTGGCGACAGTAGTCTGTGAAGTCTTGGAGGCCCAAAAACTTCTCAGCTGTAGATATAATTATGTCCAGGAAGCTTGGCCCCAGTGATGTACTGGGCCATTCGCACTACCCTCTGTAGTGCCTTGCGGTCGGAGGCCGAGCATTGCCATAACAGGCAATGATGCAATAGGTTTTGTCATGCCTGCTTCACGGCTGTTTTGGTGTGCTTGGACCATGTTAGTTTGTTGGTGATATGGACACCAAGGAACTTGAAGCTCTCAACCTGCACCACTGCAGCCCCGTCGATGAGAATGGGGGCGTGCTCGGTCCTCTTTTTCCTGTAGTCCACAATCATCTCCTTTGTCTTGATCACGTAGCATTTTCTTCACAATAAGTGTATCCAGATCACTTGATTGACGTACAACATTTGCAACTGGTTGCGTTGCATCCACCACCATATCTTCTTCAGAACTGTGGCTCCTTGCCCCTTTTCACTGCCTCCACATGGCAGATTTGCTGAACAGTCCTGATCCTTGACACCTCAACCTCTTTCACCCTAACAGGGCACTCTGGGAATTCGGGAATATGAGCCCCACCACAGTTGCAACATTTTACATTCAAACTCTTCAATGCCCCTCTAAAATGAAATGCTAATTAGCTGCTAATGTAGCGTTGTTCATCTCCGCGTCTACCGCTTCATAGTAATGTAAGTTATGTCAATTACTTGAATATGGCTTATTGTGAGGTCAATAACTATGTGCAATGAAACCTTGTTTTCATTCAAACCAATTATAGCCGTAGCTCTAGTTTTCCTCATCTTCAGGTTCTCAAACTGAACAGGACAGCAGTAGTCCGCGTGCACAGATATATATATATAAAGTCTATTTATCTCAAATCAATGTCACGTGGTTAATCAAAATTATATCTAAAATAAAATTACACAAATCTAAAAGTAACTTCTATTGCCATTGCCAAAACTAGCTTACATAAAGCCAACAGATAAAAACAATCGCAGCCTGCAGGTAGAAAATATCCTGATGAAATAAATATCATATGAATCAAATTGGTTACACATGGCCTGTCTGCAAGAAACTTGAAACATTGTATCAACTATCCATTTGGTCTGGCCTGTGCTAGCAAACTTGCAACATTGTATAAAATATTTTGGGCCCTCCGTTTCCCATGACAGCGAGCTCCAGACAGACAGACGTAGGGATATTTTGCGCAAAGGATAAGAAGTAATTAGGTTGGCCTGTTTTATGACGTTTCCACCGGATCAGAGCATGGCAGTTTTGGTGGTTATCAAAAGGGAGAGAGCTGGACATTTTCAAATAGGCTACGTTGAGGAACTATTATCATTCTCAATGGATGTAGAAACAGACTTCACATACTTGCTGTTTGAGCTGAACATTTTTATATTTGAGAAACACCACAGTGACGGTGAGTTAAGACAATCAGAAATAGTATCAGATCCCCAAATGGGCACATTTATAGGCCTACATTTACACAGAGGCCAGCTAGCCTATAGGACTACTTCAATGAGTAATCAGGTGTGTGTCCTTACTCAACATTGACAGGAGCACACTAAACAAAACACAATGAATAAATTGACAACTCCTAAATGGAATGAAATACACCAAAACTTCAAGTGTAGCCTAAGTTATACGCTCTGCAAACAATGTGTCCACTCCTACAATGACAATGGTAAGACTGTAATAATAATATATTGAATGCATTACCGTAACCAAACAAACATTGTAGATTAGAAATGATGGTGATAGTGGTGTGCCATTCCCTCCGCAATGGACTAGTCCACTCAGACAGACAATGGATTAGTCCACTCAGACAGCCGTGAATCAGACAGATGGCTCATGTGCCATACATTTTTATATATATACTGTATATATATATTTGCCACTGCTTGACTAAAAAAAGCTTGGTTGACCAACAGCCTATCTACCAGTTGACTAAATGGGGTCTCAGTCCTAAAAGCGTTTCAACAGTCAAAGGCAAAAAGAATGAAAATTATTAGTATTTTCATCCTCCTCTCACTCATTTCAACTATACAGACTCATCTCAACTATACAGACTCATTTCATAGAACTTTAAAACACTGGCAGTTTGTCTACTTCACTTCTTTAGTCACTCCAGATAACCCAGTTGTTCAGGGATGTGTTGTCAGAATTACAGAAGTCAACCTATCAATAGACTGGGTTATAACTTAAGGAGGTCTAATTTACAGATAGATAGAACCTGCTCTTACCAATCTTCTCCATCTTTAATGTTGACATTCAGCTCCATTGTTTGACTGCAGTCTTCCAGCTTCTCTGGATCCTGCAGTGCAAACTGGGCTCCACTGTAACAATCAGGACCCAGTGACTGTAGGTTTGAACTCAGTGTGGAAGGAGAGAGGCAGGCTGGGATTGTCCTCACTGTTGATGTTACCGGCCTCATACCTGAGTCGGCAAGTAGTAGACGAGAAACGGACAAAAGTTATTTTCTTTAAAGTTCTGGCAAGGTCTTTATTCTCTAAAAAAATATTACATTTTTTCTTGTTCAATTATCTAATTCAGTGCTTGACTTGGACTGAAATATTTGCCGATAAACATTTTGGGTGCCGGTACCGTTTATATTTAGGTGCAGGAGCTCCACAATACTTTTGAGCTAATACTTAACCTGTAGTAGATAAATGCATACAAGACTCAAAAACCATTTAGTACAAGGTTAGTTAGTTTTAGGCAGCACCACAGCCAGCAGCATACCACCCTGCATACCACTGCTGGCTTGCTTCTGAAGCTAAGCAGGGTTGGTCCTGGTCAGTCCCTGGATGGGAGACCAGGTGCTGCTGGAAGAGGTGTTGGAGGGCCAGTAGGAGGCACTCTTTCCTCTGGTCTAAACAAAGATCCCAATGCCCCAGGGCAGTGATTGGGGACACTGCTCTGTGTAGGGTGCCGTCTTTCGGATGGGACGTTAAACGGGTGTCCTGACTCTCTGAGGTCATTAAAGATCCCATGGCACTTATCGTAAGAGTAGGGGTGTTAACCCCGGTGTCCTGGCTAAATTCCCAATCTGGCCCTCAACCATCACAGTCACCTAATAATCCCCAGTTTACAATTGGCTCATTCATCCCCCTCCTCTCCCCTGTAACTATTCCCCAGGTCGTTGCTGCAAATGAGAACGTGTTCTCAGTCAACTTACCTGGTAAAATAACGGTAAAATAAATAAAATAAAAAAATGTGCTATTTTCCTTAATAACCTTGTATTCACTGTATTACTTCAAAAACACAACACAGTAGTGCAACTGTAAAATTGTCTCCCTCTGCGGATTAAGTTTGTTGATGCAGACCGAGTGGCGCTGCCATTTTACCAGTTTGTAAACATTTCCTTTCATGGAGCTTTACGGACAATTCCTTCGACCTCATGGCTTGGTTTTTGCTCTGACATGCACTGTCAAATGTGGGACCTTATATAGACAGGTGTGTACCTTTGCAAATCGTGTCCAATCAATTGAATTTACCACAGGTGGACTCCAATCAAGTTGTAGAAACATCTCAAGGATGGTCAATGGAAACAAGATGCACTCGATCTCAATATCGAGTCTTATAGCAAAAGGTCTGAATACTTATGTAAATAAGGTATCTGTTTAAAAAAAAAAAAAAAAAAATTAAATTGTGATAACATTTCTAAAAACTTGTGTTGTGCTTTGTCATTATGGGGTATTGTGATGTCATTATGGGGTATTGTGATGTCATTATGGGGTATTGTGTGTAGATTGATGAGGAACTTTTTTTATTTAATCCATTTTAGAATAAGGCTGTAACGTAACAAAATGTGGAAAAAGTCAAGGTGTCTGAATACTTTACGAATGCACTGTATGTATTCATATCAGTAGGCTGGTACTGTATGTATTCATATCAGTAGTCTGGTACTGTATGTATTCATATCAGTAGTCTGGTACTGTATGTATTCATATCAGTAGCCTGGTACTGTATGTATTCATATCAGTAGCCTGGTACTGTATGTATTCATATCAGTAGGCTGGTACTGTATGTATTCATATCAGTAGCCTGGTACTGTATGTATTCATATCAGTAGCCTGGTACCGTATGTATTCATATCAGTAGCCTGGTACTGTATGTATTCATATAAGTAGGCTGTGTAATACAAAGGGGAATAAAAATAATCTGAAAGTATCTCATGTCATTAAAATGATGAGCCATATCATCCTCCACTCACTATCACAAGGGTTAGAAACTACACAGACTCACTTCATAGAACTTTAAAACACTGGCAGTTTCTCTACTTCACTTCTTTAGTCTACTCTCTGAGCACTCCAGATAGCCCAGTGAATAAAACAAATGCTGGCAATACAGGTGTCAAACCATGCAAGTGTCAGTAGCATGAAATAACATCTACCTTCTCATTGAAACAGTTCATCATGAAACAGTTCTACAGCAACTTTTCATGCACAGTGGGAAGTTGGAACGAACAACAAACTTGGATAGATAGAACCCTGCTCTTACCATGAGAAACAGATTCCCCAATCTTCTCCTCCTCTTCTTCATCTTTAATGTTGAAATTCAGCTCCAGTGTTTGACTGCAGTCTTCCAGCTTCACTGATGCCATCTCTGGATCCTGCTGTGCAAACTGGGCTCCACTGTCACAATCAGGACCCAGTGACTGTAGGTTTGGACTCAGTGTGGAAGGAGAGAGGCAGGCTGGGTTTGTCCTCATTGCTGATGTTACAAACCTCAGACTTAATCTGAGTCAGCCTGTAGTAATAAAGACAAACAGACACAAAAGTTAATCTTGACAGTTCTGGCACGTTATTAATTCTAAAATAATATTGTTTATATTTAGGTGCAGGAGCTCCACAATACTTTTGAGCTAATATTCTATAAGAGGAACATGAGCTAAAACAGTAGAAATTTGAGGTGTCGGTACTCAGCCCGGGTGTGCGGGCTGAGTGTGCGGGCTGAGTGCAGGCAAGTCAAGCACTGATGTAATTGCAATAGATCTGGTCGCTAAGCATTGACAACAAAACATTAATTAATTCACATTAGACAAAGTAGACACTTTAAATTAGGCTACACAACTCTAAACGCACTTAATCTATAGTAGATTTCCTGAATTCACATAAATACATAAATTACAAAAAAAAACATTTAGTACAAGGTTGCAGTATGTTTTAGGCAGCACTATGTACTATTTTCCTGAATAACCTTGTCTTCACTGTATTATTCCAATCAAAAACCAATAGTAGTTCCGTTCACACCATAGTAACATGTATAGATAGACAGAAACAACTGAATGTCTCTGAATATTAGTTCACATGTAGAAAACTGATAATCATTGCATTTAGCTCCAAAACAGTAGTGCAACCGTAAAAGTGTCTCTCTGCTGCACTGAAGTCCGTTGATGCAGACCGAGTGGGAACCGCCATTTTACCAGCTCGTGAATTTTACACAAAACCAAAAGCCAAATGTAAAACGAACCCAGAAATGTCAAATAAATTGATCCTTTATGAAATTACATTGACGAAATTATATACATCCACTCAGACTAACCCAAAGTCTCTATTGACAAGTTATCACGTTCACTCACACGGTTTGACACAAAACATAGCACATAAAACGTGATAATAACTTGACGTAATTGTTACCTAGCATGTTATGACATGTTCTTTCGATATTATAACGTGCTATTACATACCAGTAGTAATACATTTGAAACGGACACAGAAGTTGTCGTCTCGACTGCACAATTCTGGCGTATCCTTTTTTCTGAAGAATGATGCCCGCCTGCGCGGAACTTCCTGTTCCCCCACTACCAGTTTCTAAACCCAGAGACGCAACAACGCGAGACTTCAAAGAACGCCTGCGAAGCGGACCAAGCCGGGGTTTGAGAAGTCAATGAGAGAAGTGAACAATTCTGATACTTTTGCAGCGTTTAATTAACTTCTTATGGCTGGGGGTAGTATTGAGTAGCTTGGATGAATAAGGTGCCCAGAGTAAACTGCCTGCTACTCAGGCCCAGTTGCTAATATACGCATATTATTAGTAGATTTGGATAGAAAACACTCTGAAGTTTCTAAAACTGTTTGAATGATGTCTGTGAGTATAACAGAACTCATATGTTAGGCAAAAACCTGAGAAAAAAATCCAACCAGGAAGTGGGAAATCTGAGGTTTGTAGTTTTTCAACTCTTTGCCTATCCAAGATACAGTGGAAATGTGGTCATATTGCACTTCATAAGGCTTACACTAGATGTCAACAGTCTTTAGAACCTTGTTTGATGCTTCTACTGTGAAGGAGGAGGGAATGGGAGCTGATTGAGTCAGGGGTCTGCCAGATTGGCATGAGCTGATCACGCGCGCTCATGTGAGAGCGACCTGCGTTCCATAGCATTTCTACAGACAAAGGAATTCTCCGGTTGGAACATTATTGAAGATTTATGATAAAAACATCCTAAAGATTGATTCTATACTTCGTTTGACATGTTTCTACGAACTGTAATATGACTTTTCATCTGAACTTTTGCCTGGACTTGCCCGCGCCTCGTGAGTTTGGATTGTGTACTAAACGCGCAAACAAAAAGGAGGTATTTGGACATAAATGATGGACTTTATCGAACAAATCAAACATTTATTGTGGAACTTGGATTCCTGGGAGTGCATTCCGATGATCATCAAAGGTAAGTGAATATTTATAATGCTATTTCTGACTTCTGTTGACTCCACAACATGGCGGATATCTGTATGGATTGTTTTGTTGTCTGAGCGCTGTACTCAGATTAATGCATGATGTGCTTTTTCGGTAAAGCTTTTTTGGAATCTGACACAGCGGTTGCATTAAGGAGAAGTGGATCTAAAATTCCATGCATAACACTTGTATCTTTTAGCA
Organism: Salvelinus namaycush; assembly: GCF_016432855.1. Lineage (NCBI taxonomy): Eukaryota > Metazoa > Chordata > Actinopteri > Salmoniformes > Salmonidae > Salvelinus > Salvelinus namaycush. Next base: position 59,753,521 of record NC_052313.1, on the reverse strand, counting down.
ATGTTTATTATGAGTATTTCTGTAAATTGATGTGGCTCTCTGCAAAATCACCAGATGTTCTGGAACTACTGAACATAACGCGCCAATGTAAACTGAGATTTTTGGATATAAATATGAACTTTATCGAACAAAACATGCATGTATTGTGTAACATGAAGTCCTATGAGTGTCATCTGATGAAGATCATCAAAGGTTAGTGATTCATTTTATCTCTATTTCTGCTTTTTGTGACTCCTCTCTTTAGCTGGAAAAATGGCTGTGTTTTTCTGTGACTAGGTACTGACCTAACATAATCAGATGGTGTGCTTTCGTCGTAAAGCCTTTTTGAAATCGGACACTGTGGTGGGATTAACAACAAGTTTATCTTTAAAATGGTGTAAAATACTTGTATGTTTGAGGAATTTTAATTATGAGATTTCTGTTGTTTGAATTTGGCGCCCTGCACTTTCACTGGCTGTTGTCATATCGATCCCGTTAACGGGATCTCAGCCATAAGAAGTTTTAATGGGGATCCTAATAAATACCAACAAGATTCCGTCGGCACACACTTGGCTACATGGCCATTATTTTATACATTTCATAACTGTAGTGGCTTATTCACAATAGCTCACACTGCATATCATATATATCCTAATATCACAGGTAGCCTAGTGGTTAGAGCGTTCGGCCAGTAGCTGAAAAGTTGCAGGCTCGAATCCCCGAGCTGACAAGGCAAAAATCTGTCGTTCTGCCACTGAACAATGCAGTTAACCCACTGTTCCTTAGTAGGCCGTCATTGAGGTAAAGGTTAAAAAGAAAATCACATGAGTAGCCAGACCGAGGTGAAGTTGGTTTTATATTCAGACATTTATTCGCCAAATATCATTTAAAACTTTATAAATCAATTACTAATTCACCGTTGGTCACAGAAACATCAAACTATGTATGATTTATTCTATTAATGTCTGGTATACTTTTACAACCTTTGCTTTGAGTAGGAATTCACGTTTTGATTTGATGGAAATACATAAAATCTCAAATATTGCATTTAAAGATGAAGAAATCAATAACTAATTCAGTGATTGTCTCAGAAAAAAGTGAGAATATGCATTTATTTAAAATAACTTAAAATAAATGTTAATTTCAAGTGCAATTTGTTCTATATGAAGTTAGACAATGTTTACATAAAGTTGTACAATGTTTACAATATTAAATTGTATGTCAAATCAATGTTTGCATTTTTAGGGCAACAGTTCCACATTTTAAAGTAGTTACAAGGAACAACAGTCATTTATTCATACGTCTCTAATTTAACAGCAAAAAGGCCCCTTCCAATCATTTTCTGTTTTGGCTTTGTTGAAGTCCTTCATTGTCATCCCCAGACAAGCTAAATGGAACCATCTCTGACACACAGAGCGTTCTATCTGCAGTATTAAAAACATAAAACAGGGTTATGTTGATTTACATGTAAATAACAGTTCTGGAATACCCAAATTCTGTTACATGTTTTTGCAATTAGGAACAATTTCAAATTGAAATAGATGTTTGTTCAATTGCTAAATTGACTTTAAAGGACATTTGACCACAACCCTGACAGAAGCACCACATAACTGAGTTGTTAATCATCGTTGAGTATTCAGGCAATATAAATCGTATAGTAATAAAGACATACATTTGCAAAAAAACGTATTTGTTGATAAAAAAGGTATCACATATCAATGTTGTAATATCAAACATTACTAGAATGGCATCTTATAGATTTGATATATTTCTATCAAATCAAAACTGGAATTTGTATTCAAAACAAAGGTTGTAAAAATATGCTAGACATTTATAGAATAAATCATATCTAGTTTGATGATTCTGTGACAAAGGGTGAATTAGTTATTGATTTAAACAGCTTTACATTGCATTTAAGATTTTATATATTTCCATCAAATCAAAACTGGATTTTTTTATTCAAAACGAAGGTTGTAAAAGTATGCTAGACATTTAAAGAATAAACCATATATATTTTTATATTTCTGTGACAATCAATGAATTAGTTACAGATTTTTACAATTATTAATGGCTTTTTGCAAATGTCTGCTGAATGTCTGCTGAATGTCTGTTGAATGTCCGAATGTGTGAATATAAAAGCAACTTTACCTCGGTAGTAGGCAGATTATCTTCTTCAAACAACGGTAAAACTGATTGACTTTCTTCCTTCTTTCCATCTACTACACGGTTTAGTGCTCCAACCACTCGTGGAATCTTCTGCTCAAGACGATGAACCTCAATATATAACAAAACCCCAGATATAACACCCTTTTATTGCTGCCCTGCTCCGAAAAACACAATGCTTTCTCCTTCTGCTCTTCTGAGACGCATGAAATCAATACAAAACCACTACTGGTCACTCTGACTGATGTAAAGGATGGTTTTGTTCTCTTTTAACATAAATATATGCCTTATAGAAAAAGGACATGTTAATCACAAAACAGCGTGACTGCAGAAAAGCTGTTGTTAATCTAGGGTGTCGACTGTGCAAACCACAAGGTTGAGACAAGATGGAAAAATGCTGAATAACAAGAAGACAGGAACTGAGGAATGTGTAGAAACCAACAAATCAGCTCAATCTTCACAAACACCATTCCGGACATTTGAATCCTGAGTGCTGTGTCTGGGCACCACCGATAGGCTAGCAAGTTTAAACCACGCTAAGCCTCTACTGTGACAAGCCAACTCTAAAGTTGGAACTACCTCTGTCACAGTATAAAATAAGATTTCTGTACTATTTCAGTCAGTTCCCTGCTTTACCCTGCGTGGTGATACAGTGAACCCGTATATACGAAAATTGCATTTACCATTCTGAGCTTATGTTAAATAAAAATACTTAAAGTATATTCGGTGACTTTGAATCACATTTGATCCTGATATCAGATTTGATTGACGCAACCTTTCACACTGACTACCTTTCCTAATGCCTCCTTTATCATCTTCCTGGCCTCAAATGATCTCCCAAAAATACATAATTGTTGATGAATCGCGCTCCAAAAGAAATCGATGTTCGTTTACAATATCACAACGGAATGCATTACAATGTATAACCGTCATGCTTCAAAACTGGGAGAAAGAAGCAAGTCATTCACCCGCCATTTGTTCCTCAAGACGTAACACAACGACACGCGGATAATTGTAAGCGTCAACATTTTTGAAAACATTTGTAATTTGATAAGGTTGCTATATTAATGATCAGTTTCCGTTAATGTCGCAAACTATTATTTCTCTAGGCTAACATAAGAAACTCTGCCTGTATACTTGCATGCTAGCTAACATTAACACTAACTTAGTTGCTCTAGCCTACTATGGTCATGTCCCTCTGGCCAGTATTGTATATTTTCGTAGCTGAATCAGAATTAGTTAGGTAACATAGAGGAATAAGATGTTTTATTTACTTTATACTTGTCATTAGAATGTCTTCTTTTGGACTATACTGTTGGCAGTTGCATTTTCCTATCTCCTCTAGGGAAAAGTCACTTGGGGCCCAGAGAGGGGAGAGGTCAGGCTTGTCTTTTACATGTCTGGTAATAGGCAGAATATCAGAAAGGGAGAATTCAAGTTTGAACATTGTCTTCATTATGAATATATCTGTGAAACCATGTGAAGGGCTCCACAATGTCTGTACTCCAGTCACTCCCTCCTTTTCCCATTGGGGGGGGGGGGGGGGGGGGGGGGGGGGGGGAGTATGGCAGTGTCTGGAAGCATTGTATTACCCCTCTGATGTTGCATGAATCTTGAGATAGTATATGACCTAGAGGCTCACTCCCCCCAGGGAGCTTGTCCAGGGGTGGGGTGTATTTGATATGGGAGTAGCTAAAGTAGACAATTGATATATGCCATTGGATGAGGTAATATTTTGGTAATATGAAGTACCAAGAACGAGAAGTAGAACCTCGTCTAAGAGACCAAACTGAACGATAATTTATAGCTAATGCTATCTGGCTATGGGATAATCCTCTTTCAAGTAAAAGGCCCTTTGTGAAGTTCCTGAGATCTGTGGTTCGTCATGTGAGTTGAGAGGGGTGTATCTTGGCTATAAAAGATACTAAGTATTCTTTTGTAAGCACTCTCAGAGAATTCATTTATAGACACTGAATTGATCTGAGAGTCAAAGGGCTATGGTGAAACTCATATAATTAAAGATGGAGTTTAAAATATAACTGACTTGTGTGTGGTTTGTAAACTCATCATTTAGTAATACAGGAAATTACCACGACAACATACAGTATTTAACTAAAAAACAGTTTATTTAATTTAATTATACACATGAGAAAAAAGTGGCTGCCCAGCATGAATTCATGTACAAACATTATTTTTCATTACATTCTTGTCATTTAGCAGATGTTTTTATCCAGAGAGACTTACAGGACAAATAAGAGTTAATTGGCTTGCTCAAGGGCACAATGACAGATTTTTCACCTAGTCGGCTCGGGATTCAAACTAGCGACCTTTCAGTTACTGGCCCAACACTCTTAACCGCTAGGCTACCTGCCGCCAGATCAATTAACTTCAATACAGTTATTCAAATACATTCATCATCAATGACTAAAATAATGAATCTAGTATTAAAAGACAAATTAATAAACACAAGTAGTCGATTCATAGCCTGTTTATCATTAAACAAAATTGTTTAGTAATATAAAATAATCCACCCAAACTAATGCTGAAAAGTGATCACCACAACATCTTTATCTGATATACACTGAGTGCACAAAACATTAGGAACGCCTTCCTAATATTGAGTTATACCTCCTTTTGTCCTCAGAACAGCCTCAATTAGTCGGGGTATGGACACTCCAAGGTGTTGAGAACGTTCCACATGGATGCTGGCCCATGTTGACTCCAATGCTTCCCACAATTGTGTCAAGTTGGCTGGGAGTGGATCTCTACTCCGAATAGCTTGATCCATCTCCTCCCACAGATGCACAATTGGATTGAGATCTGGTGACTCGGCAGGCCACTGCATTAAGCTGAATTCCCTGTCATGTTCTTGGAATCAGTTCTGGACAAGCCTTGTGGCATAATCCTGCTGAAAAAAATCTATTTGCAGATGGATACACTGCCACCATGAAGGGATACACCTGATTGGCAATGATCTTTACACAAACGTTGCTCCACTTTTATCAAGGGGCCCAATATGTGGCATGAAAACACACCATCATACCACCACCACCAGCCTGCAATGTTGTACTCGTGGTTTCCTCCCATCAGCGTGAAACAGCAGGAACAGGGATTCATCAGACCAGGCAATGTTTTTAAAATTCTCCAGTGTTTTCATTCCTTAGCCCACTGCAACTGCAGTATCTTGTTTTCTACTGAAAGCTAATGGGGATCCAAAATAAATACAACAACTACATCATTATTGTTGGCTTCCAAGATGGCATAGCAGTTCAGACGTCATTTTGTCCTCGTATTGTCGTGTCCTGTATATATATATATTTACACCTTTCTTCGCATATCTTTTATATATTTTATTATCCAAGAACTCAACTACAAAAAGCTTTCCTGCAACCCGCCTCACCAATTACAGAAAAAAAAGTATTATTTACCTCAAATCTGAAAATTCACAATTGAAGCTAGCCAGAAGCTAGCCAGAAGCTAATCAGAAGCTAGCCAGAAGCTAGCCAGAAGCTAGCCAGAAGCTAACCAGAAGCTAGCCAGAAGCTAACCTGAAACTACCCAGAAGTTAGCCGGTTTACTGGCTAACGTTAGTATTTCAGCTACCCACGTTTTGTGGTCATCAGCTATTCCTTTAGCTCGATAATCTATCGGCACTTTTGTACAACGCGAATCAGACCAGAACATACCGGACCTATTTTTCTCAATATCCCCGGATTTCAACCGCAAGCTCTGGACATTTACACCTTGATTTCGCAGCTAGCTAGCTGCAAACCGTGTGACTATTGGCTTACGTCGATCCCGGAGCAAACTTAAATTATTCCGGAGCTAGCCAGCTGAAGAGTTCCATCAGCCATTCCTGGGCTACAATCACCTATCCGGACCCGTTTTTTTTACTACAAATGCGGAGCCCCACCGGGCCTTCACGACTGACTACCGACGTTATCTGCCCGAGGGAGTTATCCAACTGGCACCTCTGTCGCGACGTTACCTGAACGCTCATCTGGGGCCCGCTAATCTTTAGCTGTCTTATCGGCTGCTATCTGAATAAGTATATCGGACAATTTTTCTTGGGTCACTATATCTATTTTGCCAATTGGATTGATCCCCTCTACCACACGGAACCCCACTAATCTACCTATGCTATCTTGCTACCGATAGCCAGCTACCCGGCCAGCTGTCTGGATCGTCGTGACCCCAACCAACCTCTACTCACTGGACCCTTATGATCAATCGATTAAGCATGCCTCTCCTTAATGTAAATATGCCTTGTCCATTGTTGTTCTGGTTAGTGTTTATCGGCTTATTTCACTGTAGAGCCTCTAGCCCTGCTCACTATACCATATCCAACCTTTCAGTTCCACCACCCACATATGCGATGACATCTCCTGGTTTCAATGATGTTTCTAGAGACAATATCTCTCTCATCATCACTCAATGCCTAGGTTTACCTCCACTGTATTCACATCCTACCATACCTTTGTCTGTACATTATTCCTTGAAGCTATTTTATCGCCCCCAGAAACTTCCTTTTACTCTCTGTTCTAGACGTTCTAGACGACCAATTCTCATAGCTTTTAGCCATACCCTTATCCTACTTCTCCTCTGTTCCTCTGGTGATGTAGAGGTGAATCCAGGCCCTGCAGTACCTAGCTCCACTCCTATTCCCCAGGCGCTCTCTTTTGATGACTTCTGTAACCGTAATAGCCTTGGTTTCATGCATGTTAACATTAGAAGCCTCCTCCCTAAGTTTGTTTTGTTCACTGCTTTAGCACACTCTGCCAACCCAGATGTTTTAGCCGTGTCTGAATCCTGGCTTAGGAAGACCACCAAAAATTCTGACATTTTCATCCCTAACTACAAGATTTTCAGACAAGATAGAACGGCCAAAGGGGGCGGTGTTGCAATCTACTGCAAAGATTGCCTGCAGAGTTCTGTTTTACTATCCAGGTCTGTTCCCAAACAATTTGAACTTCTACTTTTAAAAATCCACCTCTCTAATTATATAATAATAATAATAATAATAAATTATCAATGAACCTACCAGGTACCACCCCAAATCCGTAAACACGGGTACCCTCATAGATATCATCCTAACCAACTTGCCCTCCAAATACACCTCTGCTGTTTTCAACCAAGATCTCAGCGATCACTGCCTCATTGCCTGCATCCGTAATGGGTCAGCGGTCAAACGACCTCCACTCATCACTGTCAAACGCTCCATGAAACACTTCAGCGAGCAGGCCTTTCTAATCGACCTGGCCGAGGTATCCTGGAAGGATATTGATCTCATCCCGTCAGTAGAGGATGCCTGGATATTTTTTTTAAATGCCTTCCTCACCATCTTGAATAAGCATGCCCCATTCAAGAAATTTAGAACCAGGAACAGATATTCTCTCCTGACCTGACTGCCCCTGACTTGGTTCTCTCCTGACCTGACTGCCCTTAACCAACAGAAAAACATCCTATGGCGTTCTGCATTAGCATCGAACAGCCCCCGTGATATGCAACTTTTCAGGGAAGCTAGAAACCAATATACACAGGCAGTTAGAAAAGCCAAGGCTAGCTTTTTCAAGCAGAAATTTGCTTCCTGCAACACAAACTCAAAAAAGTTCTGGGACACTGTAAAGTCCATGGAGAATAAGAACACCTCCTCCCAGCTTCCAACTGCACTGAAGATAGGAAACACTGTCACCACCGACAAATCCACTATAATTGAGAATTTCAATAAGCATTTTTCTACGGCTGGCCATGCTTTCCACCAGGCTACCCCTACCCCGGTCAACAGCACTGCCCTCCCCTCTGCTACTCGCACACGCCTTCCCCATTTCTCTTTCTCCCAAATACAGTCAGCTGATGTTCTGAAAGAGCTGCAAAATCTGGACCCTTACAAATCAGCCGGGCTAGATAATCTGGACCCTTTCTTTCTAAAACTATCTGCTGAAATTGTTGCCACCCCTATTACTAGCCTTTTCAACCTCTCTTTCGTGTCGTCTGAGATTCCCAAAGATTGGAAAGCAGCTGCGGTTATCCCCCTCTTCAAAGGGGGGGACACTCTTGACCCAAACAGCTACAGACCTATATCTATCCTACCCTGCCTTTCTAAGGTCTTCGAAAGCCAAGTCAACAAACAGATTACCAACCATTTCGAAACCCACCATACCTTTTCTGCTATGCAATCTGGTTTCAGAGCTGGTCATGGGTGCACCTCAGCCACGCTCAAGGTCATAAACGATATCTTAACCGCCATCGATAGGAAACAATACTGTGCAGCCGTATTCATTGACCTGGCCAAGGCTTTTGACTCTGTCAATCACCACATCCTCATCGGCAGACTCGACAGCCTTGGTTTCTTTAATGATTGCCTCGCCTGGTTCACCAACTACTTCTCTGATCGAGTTCAGTGTGTCAAATCGGAGGGTCTGTTGTCCGGACCTCTGGCAGTCTCTATGGGGGTGCCACAGGGTTCAATTCTTGGACCGACTCTCTTCTCTGTATACATCAATGATGTCGCTCTTGCTGCTGGTGAGTCTCTGATCCACCTCTACGCAGACGACACTATTCTGTATACTTCTGGCCCTTCTTTTGACACTGTGTTAACAACCCTCCAGGCGAGCTTCAATGCCATACAACTCTCCTTCCGTGGCCTCCAATTGCTCTTAAATACAAGTAAAACTAAATGCATGCTCTTCAACCGATCGCTGCCTGCACCTGCCCGCCTGTCCAACATCAGTACTCTGGACGGCTCTGACTTAGAATATGTGGACAACTACAAATACCTAGGTGTCTGGTTAGACTGTAAACTCTCCTTCCAGACTCACATCAAACATCTCCAATCCAAAGTTAAATCTAGAATTGGCTTCCTATTCCGCAACAAAGCATCCTTCACTCATGCTGCCAAACATACCCTTGTAAAACTGACCATCCTACCAATCCTCGACTTCGGTGATGTCATTTACAAAACCCTCGACTTCGGTGATGTCATCTCCAAAACCCTACTCAATAAATTGGATGCAGTCTATCACAGTGCCATCCGTTTTGTCACCAAAGCCCCATATACTACCCACCACTGCGACCTGTACACTCTCGTTGGCTGGCCCTCGCTTCATATTTGTCGCCAAACCCACTGGCTCCAGGTCATCTACAAAACCCTGCTAGGTAAAGTCCCCCCTTATCTCAGCTCGCTGGTCACCATAGCAGCACCTACCTGTAGAACGCGTTCCAGCAGGTATATCTCTCTGGTCACCCCCAAAACCAATTCTTCCTTTGGCCGCCTCTCCTTCCAGTTCTCTGCTGCCAATGACTGGAACGAACTACAAAAATCTCTGAAACTGGAAACACTTATCTCCCTCACTAGCTTTAAGCACCAGCTGTCAGAGCAGCTCATAGATTACTGCACCTGTACATAGCCCATCTATAATTCAGCCCAAACAACTACCTCTTTATTTATTTTGCTCCTTTGCACCCCATTATTTCTATCTCTACTTTGCACTTTCTTCCACTGCAAACCAACCATTCCAGTGTTTTTTACTTGCTATATTGTATTTACTTCGCCACCATGGCCTTTTTTATATTTTTATTTATTTATATATATATTTTGTTTGCCTTCACCTCCCTTATCTCACCTCACTTGCTCACATTGTATATAGACTTATTTTTCACTGTATTATTGACTGTATGTTTGTTTTACTCCATGTGTAACTATGTGTTGTTGTATGTGTCGAACTGCTTTGCTTTATCTTGGCCAGGTCGCAATTGTAAATGAGAACGTGTTCTCAATTTGCCTACCTGGTTAAATAAAGGTGAAATAAAAAAAATGTTTAAAAAAATTAAGGGTTATAGTTTTCACCTGGGTTCAGCTGGTCAGTCTATGTCATGAAAAGAGCTGGTGTCCTTAATGTTTTGCAAAATCAGTGTATGTTGTGTCTACCAGCTCATTCCCACAGAAAACTGCAGAGGGAAGCAGTACCACCCAGTCACCCATCAGAATCTATTGTGAGGCGCCTCACAGAGGATATTCAACCGTAAGGTAATCTCAATATCTTTACAGTAGAAGCTAAAAAAACACACCAGAGAGAATAAAGTAGACGGCACACGTCAAACGTTTGATTTATGACCCTATGTCCGGATGACGTGTGCATGCCCATATTTGGGCATCCGGTCAGGGCATCCTGGCGGGAAGTGATCACGTGGTTATGCCCATATATGGGCATCTTGTTCCTGTTCTCACGCCTTAGAGTGAGTGCGACAATATGTATATAATGCCTTTGAAGTTGTCATGATGATTGATGTCTAGGGACCTCTTTGAACTGGGGAGATGAACATTTCGAAGAGTATGGCCCCCTGTTTTATTGACCTTAGGGTTGTTGTCTATGAAACACGAATGTCCTGGGGTATTTCGGTTGGCAGACACCTTATAAATAAATCCCAGAACAAGACATGCCCCAGAACACTAAACAAGATTTTTTTAAATAAACCCTGAACATTAAACAGAAAATTATGTCTCCTAGGCCAATTCTCGGGATGCTATGCATCTCGCGTCAGGAAGCCAGTGACAAAAGCCTCGAGGAAGTTCTGTGTGAAGCCCCAGAATGTTTTAAAGGAGTTTTGGGTACGAGTGAGGGACATATGTCTTACATATTCCAACCGGAGGATTCTACGGTTAAGATATTCACAGACAGTGGCCCCAAACCCCTTTATCAGGCAAAACCTGGGAGTTTTTCTCCTGCTCTGCGGATGAGAGAATGGCTTAAGATTAGGCTAGCGCTCTGTAAAATTGAACAGGCCCTGAGTGGTACAACTGTGCCCGGATATGCACTGGAAGAACAGGTCTGCGGACGCAGTGATCTGAAGGCCCTAAGAATCGCTTCAATGGCCTATAGCCCTGACTCCAAAGTGACAATTTTAGCATGTGAACAATTTGATAGTGCAAATGCGACAAAGTCTGTCAGTTCTCATGTATCTTCCAAAGCATGCATGGATGTCAACTTTTTTATGCCAGTGTTTAGCTTTAAATGGATTGATTATCCCATATTCATAACCCTTATGAATAAGCTGGACAGTCTTTCCCAAAATCGTGAACAATTACGGCGCTGGCCGCGTCTATCCTTGAGACATACCCAGGATCTACATACCCGACGGATTATCTACCCATGGAGTGAAAACTTACGGAGCTTTGATGGTGCGTGCAAGAGAGCCAGGCATGGCGATGGTGAATTGGATACGGATAATGGTCAGGGCTAACCAGGCCCTTTATCTGTAAGAAAGGCATAGTAAAAAGGTGTAATTAATTATGACATGCTTTAAACTGTATGTACTTTACCCAATGGCGAAGCAGATCTTGAACAATTTATCGCCCTGCTAGAACGACTTGTTCAGTCAAATGTATCCGTCATAGCCGATAGGACCCTCGAGCTTGTAGTGCAAATAATACGTCAACCCCAGGGTGGTGGGAGTCAGAGACGGAAGCTAGATAGCCTAATGCAATCAGAAATCATAAGCAATAAAAGGGCCTACCTCATAAACGTTCACAATCCTGGTAATAAGCTATGCTTTGCAATAGATCTGTCCCATTTACTCAACCCTGGATGTACTGATCTAGCGGCGTTACAAAAGGCTAAAGAGCTCCAAACTGCTGTGGGTCTAGGTATACATGATGCTGTGGCTTTCTCTAACATACTCAAATTTGAAAACTTTCTGAATATCAAGATTGTGGTTTTGTACCACAGTAGAGCTAATGCAGCTCTCTTGAAATTCCAAAACAACCCCCAACCTCAGACTCTGTACTTTTATGTGCAAAACTAACATTACTATGCCGTTACTAACATCACAGCGTTTTTAGGCGCACCATATGTGTGTCCATCATGCCATACCGGCTACACCCGAATGGGGGGGCACTCGTGCCGTTATAACTGTTCAGTATGTCTGGATAAAAATTGTCCTATGCAACCCTTAAACTTGACACCCTGTGAGGATTGCCACCGCACATGTCGTTCGGCCTACTGTTACGAAAAACACAAAATTGAAACATGGCACCCCAAGGCCTGTAAATCTGTAAGCAGTTCTGACATTAACAAGAAATGTCCAAAATGCCATTGCAATTACAACCTTAAAATAGATAGCCCTAAACCGCATGTGTGTGGAATCATACATTGCCCAATCTGTAAAGGGCCTTTGAAAAGCAGAGACACTGAAGTGGTTCAAGAAGTGCCACACGAGTGTCTGAACATTCAGAGAAATACGTGTTCTATGATTTTGAGACAAATCAGCAATCAGGGGTTCATTTGCCTATTTTTGTATCTACCATGACTTTCAAGGGTGAAAAGTGGTCGGCCGAGGGACCCAATTGTGCACTGCTATTTCTAAAACACTTTAGAAAACCCCAGTACAGAAACTTCACGTTTATAGAGCACAATGCTCGAGCCTATGACTCCTACCTTCTTCTGAACCCCTTGATACAGCAAGGCGTTGCACCCAGAGTCATAGCTCAAGATAGTAAAATCTTGTGTTTTGTAGACCCCGCCTTCAACCAGAGATACATTGACAGTTTAAGCTTCTTACCCATGAGATTGGCTCAAATGCCAGAGGCCTTGGGTTTTGAAAACTCTGTGAAAGGCTGGTTCCCCCACTTCTTCACATCTGAGGAGAATCTACATTATATTGGATCTTATCCCTGCCCCGAAATGTACGGGTGTGATCAAATGTCTCCCAAAGAGCGTGAGAGATTCATGACGTGGTACGAGACAGTAAGACATGGCCCCTTTGATTTCCATAAAGAGCTGGAATCATACTGTGACAATGATGTGGTTATACTTCGTGAAGGTAATCAAATATGCAGGCATTGACCCCTGGACCCCTGGAGTTGTACAACTATTGCATCGGCGTGCATGAAAACCTATCGTATGAGTACAACGGTTGTTTCTTCCACGGTTGTAAATCTTGCTTTGTGCCCCAGGCCATGTGTGTCCTAACCCAAAAGACTTTTGGGGAAATGTACCAAGAGTTTCAAGACAAATTGGATTCTTTACAGGCTACTTACGGGTTAAAAGTTGTGGTTTTGTGGGAGCACAAATGGACAGCCCTCAAAAAGTCTGATTCTCATGTTCAAGCCTTCCTTTCCAGCTATGACTCACCAGAACCCCTGGAACCATGACAGGCCTTGTATGGAGGCCGTACCAATGCTTTGACATTGCGGTATGTAGCGCAACCCGACGAGACAATAGGATATGTAGATTTTACATCCCTTTATCATTATGTAATGAGTTCCTCATGCTATCCTATGGGGCATCCGGAAATTATTCACCGCGACTTTGACTGACCCCAAAACTATTTTGGTCTGATCAAAGCAACTGTCTACCCTCCTAGGGGTTTGTTTATACCAGTGTTGCCTTACAAGGGACCTCAAGGAAAACTTTTCTTTCCCCTTTGTCGCACCTGCAGTGAAAACAAAAACCAGGAAAGCCCTTGTGATCACTCAGATCAAGAAAGAGCCCTGACAGGTGTATGGGTCACAGTTGAATTCTCTAAGGCTCTAGAGATGGGGTATCGTGTGGCCAACATCTTTGAAGTGTGGAACTTTTCCAGGAAATCAGACACTCTTTTTAAAGAGTACATCAAGACCTTCTTGAGATGCAAGCAAATGGCTTCAGGCTATCCTGCATCGGTCACAGATCAAGAGAGCAAAGACAAGTACATTCAAGACTATCACGACAGAGAAGGCATACTTCTTGACCCTGACAGAATAGAGGTCAACAAAACCAAAAGAAATGTGTCGAAATTGTACTTGAACTCACTTTGGGGGAAATTATCGCAGAGATGCAATATGCTAACAACGTCGATCATTAAAGACCCCAAAGAATTTTTGAAATTTGTTTTTCCGGACCAATACGAAATTTCACATTTTTCATTCTTGAGTCAAGACATTGCCCTGGTGCAATGGAGGCGCAACCAGAAGTGGGTTCTACCCCCGGGTAATGTAAATGTGTTTCTTGCAGCATTTACCACGGCCTATGGCCGACTTGAACTGTACCCCCTCATGGAACAGCTTCAGAGGCGGGTTCTTTACCACGACTCAGACTCTGTGGTCTATGTAAGCAAACAGGGTGATTGGAACCCCCCACTTAGCAACTATCTGGGTGGTTTAACCCCCATCAAAAAAGCTGACTAGCATAGCCTAGCCTAAAGCCACAGGGATATCATATAATAAAATGTTCATGAAATCACAAGTCCAAGACACCAAATGAAAGATACACATCTTGTGAATCCAGCCATCATTTCTGATTTTTTAAATGTTTTACAGGGAAGACACAATATGTATTTCTATTAGCTAACCACCATAGCAAAAGAACCAACTTTTTTTCTCCACCATTTTTTTCCTGCATAGGTAGCTATCACAAATTCGACCAAATAAAGATATAAATAGTAACTAACCAAGAAACAACTTCATCAGATGACAGTCTGATAACATATGTATTGTATAGCATATGTTTTGTTCGAAAAATGTGCATATTTCAGGTATAAATCATAGTTTTACATTGCAGCCACCATCACAACTCTCACCAAAGCAACTAGAATAACTACAGAGACCAACGTGAATTACCTAAATACTCATCATAAAACATTTATGAAAAATACACACCGTACAGCAAATGAAAGACAAAGATCTTGTGAATCCAGCCAATATTTCAGATTCTTTGTGTTTTACAGCGAAAACACAATTTAGCATTATATTAGCTTACTACAATAGCCAACCACACAGCAGCATTGATTCATGCACGTTAGCGATAGCGAATAAACCAGCAAAAGATATTACATTTTTCACTAACCTTCTCAAAACTTCATCAGATGACAGTCCTATAACATCATATTACACAATACATATATTGTTTGTTCGAAAATGTGCATATTTAGCGGCACAAATCGTGGTTATACAATGAGAATAGTAGCCAAGCTGCAAAGAAAATGTCGGGAGAAATCTTGGGAGAGGCACCTAATCTAATCAGTAACTAATCATAAACTTGACTAAAAAAATACAGGTTGGACAGCAAATGAAAGATACATTAGTTCTTAATGCAACCGCTGTGTTAGATTTTTAAAATTAACGTTACTACGACATACAGCGTGCGTTAAAGCGAGACCGCACCGAAATTAATGGCGGAATAGTAGTTTTACATTTTTCAACAGAACAACGAATTAACATCATAAATAGTTCTTACTTTTTGATGAGCTTCCATCAGAATCTTGGGCAAGTTGTCCTTTGTCCAGAAGAATCGTTGCTCGGTTGTAGATTGTCGCCTTCAACTTTGGAATTAGCAGTAAACATTAGCCATGTGGCAAAGACGTGTCCAACTCACTATAACGCAGCACTAAGAAAATTCCGAAAATCGCAATATACTGATATAAAATGATATAACTCGGTTTAAAATAACTACATTATGACGTTTTTAACACCTATATCGAATAAAATCAGAGCCGGATATATCTAAGGCCTATAACGAGAGCTTTCCAGAATGCCATCCTGAGGTCTGTCTCGCGTCATGGCGAACGTTGAAAAGAGTGCACCCCACGTACCAAGACCCTTTATATGGCCTCAGATCTGCCTAGCAACTCTATTCCAATTCTCACTGCTTGCTGACATCTAGGGGAAGGCGTATGCAGTGCATGTCGACCAATAGAATACATGCAAATTAATAAACTGACCCTAGAACAGAGTGCCCGATTTCAGATTACTCCAACTTGAGTTCTGTTTTACTCACAGATATAATTCAAACGGTTTTAGAAACTAGAGAGTGTTTTCTATCCAATAGTAATAATAATATGCATATTGTACGAGCAAGAATTGAGTATGAGGCAGTTTAATTTGGGAACGAATTTTTACAAAGTGAAAACAGCGCCCCCATATTGACAAGAAGTTAACAAGTGAACTCGAAGAGGGTGACCATATCACAGAATGGTCCTCATGTGGACCCAAAAGCTATGCTTTTAGGACTAAAGACAATCACGTGGTGTTGAAAGCCAAAGGCGTGACTCAAAACTATGAAAATGCCCCGCGTGTAAACTTGGAATCAATCACACGCTTGGTCGAGGGGTTCATAAACGACAGGAATAGCGACTTGGAGATTTTGAGCTCCTACAAAACAATTGTTAGGGATAAAAAGGGCTTCCATCTAAGGAACACCCCACTTACTAAAAGATTCAGGGTAGTCTATGACAAGAAACTGCTATTGCCTGACGGGACCACATTGCCCTTTGGCTACTGACTTATGCTACAAGCCCCCCCAGTGTGTCTTAAAGCTTAAGATATAAGTACTGCTGTAGCTAGTTTTGACCCCCGGTTGCAACTGCCATTTTCGGCCTTAATCGCAGGCCCATCAAATAGTGGTAAAACTTGCTTTGTAAAAAGTATTTTAGAGAATTCTGAACATGTGTTATCTCAAAAGCCGGATAATATTGTGTGGTGTTATTCATGTTATCAACCTCTGTATGATGAATTATTGAAGACAATAAAAATCAAGACAATAAAAATCATCTGTCTGATGATGAACTTCTCCCTCCTCATAAAAACAATCTGCTGGTTTTGGACGATTTGCTATTTGCAGGTAGCGAACATCCCAAAATTGCACGAGCTTTTACCCAATATACTCATCATAGAAACCTGTCCGTGCTTTACTTGGTGCAGAATGTGTTTCACCAAGGTAAAAATAGCCGTACCATTAACTTGAACGCCAATTACATGGTTTTGTTCAAAAATCCTAGAGACAAACTGCAAATTAGCACTCTAGCTCAACAGATGTACCCGGGAAGGAAATCCTACTGTATGGAGAGCTATGAGGACGCTACCAAAGCGCCATTTTCTTATTTAATCGTGGATTTAAAAGCAAATACTCCAGAACACCTGAGGCTACGAACCGGTCTGTTCCCATGGGAGTGGCCTGCTGCGTACATTCCTAAAAAGTAACAGCTATGTCTCTGCATTTAAAAAGAAACCTGCCCCTCTTGAGAAGCCTAGTTGGGTCTACAACTAAAGAACGGAAGGCCATCTTGGGTCGCTGTTCTTCAGATCTCATATTATCCCTATGTGAGATTGCTTTGAATCTTCTCAAAGGACGCATTCCACTCACCCTGACCCAATTGAAAAAATTAAAGAGACAAAAGACCGCGATCAAACGCTTTGCCAATAAAAGGGCCAGTCTTCAAAAGAAAAGACATAGCATACAATAGTCTGGGGGTTTTCTTCTACCTTTACTAAGTATAGCTGTGCCCTTCATCACCAGCCTTATTGCTGCCAGACGTGGGGGGTGAACACCGAGTGTGATGGCCAATAAAATGTATTTGGTGCCACAACAAGAGTTGGATAGACTTAAAAAACAAATGCAGGGTCCTGAAAATATCAGACAAACAGCGGGAAATTATTTGGATACGGCCATGAAGGATATTTTGAACCGAAAAGGATTGAACCCTACGATAAGATCCAAAAATACACAAACCTATTGCAAAGGTATTTGGCCTTGGTAAAACAAGGGGAGAGAGAGACCAACCATTTAACGCTTTCCCTACCGGACCCTTTAAAAGATGACGGGCCTAGCGAGAGCCAAGCCCCTGTAACGCCTGTACCTGCGATCTTACCGGTTGAAGATCAAATGCCTGTTGAAGATAAAGTTATGCAGGACATGTTGACACATGTTCTGGTACGTAACAGGAAAAATGTTAGATACATTATGAACAAGATAAAAGACTCAAAGGGGACCGCTACTTGGAATGACAGAGGAGAGTTTATCCTTCAGGGCGCTGTTGTCAGGGGTTCACATATGCTTGACTTGCTTAAAAGTACCACGGCTGCCCACAAGGTTGCTGATGACAGAAGACCTCCCGGGTGGCGTCAGTTTCTTAAGGCCCTGGCAATCCTCAACATTCCCCTCTCGGGTGTACCCAACTATAAGCTACGTCAACAGATTCAAGCTTTAAAACAAAAACCTTCAACGAGATACAGCACCCCTAAAGATGCCCCAACAACCCCGCCCCCATATGAAAGGGATGATGATAACTCATTTACCCCCCTGAGAACGTCTCAGGACCTTTTCCTAATCCCGATCTCTCTGGGTGGTTAGACTTTTGAATGACTATGATTAAATTCAATACATTTTATTTGAAAAAATAAGCAATTTAACATTTGTGGCATTCTTGAAACATTTGACGTGAGCATACGCCTTGATTACACGGTCTTAAAGGACACACATTTGAACACTTTTGATATTTTCTAACAAAACAAGCTACAACGTTATCATTACTTCTTAAATCATCCTTATAAAGAGACATAACATCTTCAAAAGAAACTCCCCGGGCTCTTTGGCATAGGTAGAATACGCAGTGTTGACCGCATGTAGTGGAAAGGTTATCTTGCACTTGTTTGATGCTGTAGTATATCTTTGATCCGTTTTTGGTCAAAAATTCTTTAATAGATTTGGGGAAATGCGAAAAACAGGGGGGGGAAAGCCGTAGGAATCAAAAAAAGTTTAGATTTTTCTTCCTCCTTCCTCTTCTAATGTCATAGCGAGCCAATGTTCACCCGGCATGTGTTTAGGATGGGTATTGACAATAAACATGGCAGGCCGCTCCGGCCATTTCTCAATAGGTAATTCATCACAAGCCAACACTCCATAAAATTGTTTTCCAATCAATCGGCTCAAGAGCCCTTCCAACTCTTGGGTATTCATGTCTTTGCTCAACAATCCTTAATAATAATCCACTAAGACCTGTCTTCGGGCATTCACTTCCAAGATTGAATCAGAGCATGCATAAACAATCATGCTAACTGTACAGGCTAAAGGTGTATGGAAACGCATTTCCAGCCCAAGGTTACCTTGGGACGCCACAGACAGATTTCCTGAGGTGTCATCATCAGGTGATAAATTGAAAGCATACAATGTGTAACCCTCTGCAAAATCATTTCTGTCAATAGGCAAAGAGAGATCTTTTAGATGCCGCCCTGTAGCCAGGAATAGATTGTAAAATTCTCGCACAGATATCCGGTTATTAAATTGCGGTTGGAAAGCCTTAGCAGGGACCTGACGTCCTTCCTGACAGAGAGCTACATACTCTGCATTGAAGTGTTGAATTTTTATTTATTTTTTATCTAAGCTGCCCGTATTAGAGGCGTGATCAACCAGACCTATAACCACGTATCGAGGGTTAGGGTTAGGGTGGAGTATTACAATCGTTTTACCATAAGTAAATTCGATGTTTTCGTTCTGATCCGTTTTAAGCTCAACCAGAATGTTTTCAATATATTTCTTGCTTACAGGTACGTAGTGTGGCTTGTCGTAGGTGACAGTGACTATGTCCCCATCCTTTCCGTCTATATGAACTGTTCTCAGGAGGGGCACACAGCTGTCTCCGACCCTTTGATAGGATATGATGTCGGTATACACAAATATGTTGTAAAATCCTGCATGTATATCCGCAAGGAATGGGAATAATTTATCTTTCACATACGTCCATTTATTGGGACCCATCCCCAACATGTAGGCTAAATTACCGCTGGTCTTTATACCCCCGTCAGCATCCCCTGAGATTTGTACCCGTTTATGTATATAGGGTTGTAGATCAGGAATGTTTCCATATTGTTCAGGATTAGGAGTTCATTCAACTCTGAGACGATCCTGTCGACGGTTCTTTAGAATCCTTTTTTAAGCTTAATAAGTTTTGCAGGTTCAGATAGCTTTTTGCAATAAAAATCACGGTCCTTATCTTTGATATTATACCAACTATGGGGGTATGTAATCTCGCTGAGACCTACTTCCCAGGCCTCTGATAACTCTATAGGCTTTGGAAAATTGGTTGTATAATTCGAACTCTGATTATTACGATATATATGTGCAGACGCATAAGTGGGGAAAGTCAGGTAGAAGCCGGTGTGTACCATGATTTTTTTTACCCTTTTCTCTCTTTTGATCTAGAATCTCCTCCACGTGAAAGACTTTGTCTTTACCCAACTGTACCTTCTGTAATTCCTTCTCATAAAAAGATCCCTCTATAAGTTCCCCGTCATAATCTTTTAACTTGTAGACCGGGGGTATGCGTGGCAGACACTCGGTAACGGTGAACAACTCATCGCTGTAACCTTGCTCATATTTTTAGTCGAAAACACCCCTCAGCTTGGATATACGCACCAAGTCCCCCACTATGAATAGAATTTTTATTATATACTCTTATGGTAGCTGCTGTTGTATCCCTTCACTAAATCTTGAACTATATCGATATATCTATGCGTGTTGTGAGCTGTAAAATATCTCCACATCCGCTCCTTCAGAGTTCTGTTAAAGCGTTCAACAACTGAAGCTTTCAAATCCGAGCCTGTAGCAAAATGTACGATATTGTGCTTCTTCATGAGTTTCTGAAAAGTATTATTAAAAAATGATTTTCCGCCATCAGTCTGCACTTTCTTGGGGGCTCCTCCTTCCTTCAAGATAGAGTCAAAGGCCCGGGTCACCTCTGCCCCGCTCTTATTTTTTAAGCCCCTTACAAATGCTATTTTAGAGAAAATATCTATAACCGTTAGCATGTAGCGATTTCCATCATTTTTATCTGCAAGGGCCTGCATGTCACATAGATCCGCCTGAAATTGGGACAAGGGATGCGCAGAAAAAACTCTATTTCTTGGAAATTGTTTTCTTACAGGTTTATGGAGAGTTAATGCATCCTGCTCTGATAACCACTCATTCGCTTAACAGGCTACCGGTTTCTTCGGCTATAGCTCTCTGGAAATGCTCTTTACCCCCTTAAGACCCGGGGTTAGAGGGATTATAATAAATGTTTTTCAACATCTGCTCCGCCATCCTTCTTGCCTCGCTGAGGTACAATAACGTTAATGAGCCACTTTCAAATAACGACAACATTTCACTTTCATTTTAGAATTTTTATTTTATGCATCAAGTATTACGTATACAGACAATTCAGGATTCTTTGCAGGATACATGTCCCAGTTTTCTCAACGATCACAGCATGCAACACCCTGTATATTTGGTTTAGATTTACAGGCTTGTGTCGCTGAATTTTTTAAAACACACATGTCCGATATATAAGCATATAAACAACAAATATGATACACGTTACAATTAAATGGTGTTTCAAACAAATAAAGTAAAATCTTAGACAAAGTTGTTTCTAGTTCTTCAGAATCATCCACAAGACGAGATACCAGTTGTGTCCATTGCAGACTCTCGCCCGTATGTCGTACATGATTCATGATTTGTTCCATTTTCAGCACACGCTCTTCATTAACCCAGGCATTGTGTGTCGTGTAGAACGATACATTGTTCACTTTATTTTCAATAATCTGATGCATAACATTTGTAAGTTCTCTCAAAAGAAGAATTTTATTTATTCTCTCTAACATCGTAGACACATAGTTACCCATTGCTTTACAACTAAATAACAAAATGTCACTCGGTCTCTTGGGGTTTATTGAGCCAGAAAGTCATCACATCAGCCACCACAGCTTCCCGGTATTTATTGTCGTCCACCAGGGTGTGTCGGATTTCTTTGAGTTTCTCGTGGATGTAGATTGCCTCCTTCAGTTCATGTAGGAATGCCTCGGTTACCCCGTAAACTCTGGGGATAGACGGCACAAGACCCATAGACTCCAGGGTATAAACCTGCAGGACCAGTCTTTTCACCAGCTCCTCAAAATGGTTGAAGAAGTAGTATCTTGGCGGGTCGTATAGGCACGGATGACGTGCTGGCTGGGTTGATTGATCTCACAACCGATGCATTTCTCTTATATATTCTCCAATCACCACGTCTAAAAGTGTGGCTACAGAGGCCTCGATGGTGTCCACAAAAATAGTACTGACTACCCCATCAAACACATCCTCAGGCTGTGTAAATGTAGGGGGTGTCGTGGGTCTCGCCAGGGGGGAGTAGAATGTCGGGCTGCGAGGCATAGAGGCCTTAGGGTCTGGCCCCCATGTCGTATCGGAGTCCTGGTATGTTGTATGAATATCCATGGTGTATGATGAAATGAAGAACTGGAGGCTTTAAGGGCACTCCTTTTATTGTTGAACCAGTCCTTTGGGTATCAGGGCGTGGTTAACGCAGCCGCGTACTTAGTTTTCTTCGGAGGCTGTCCCTTCTGAGGATGTACCTTCTTGGGGCTCCTTTGAATCATAATCCTCAGGATTCGTATATATTATGCACTTCTTTACATGAACAATGCTCTGCCGCTGTTGGCTCTGTACAAAGAGAGCGTCCAACAGCTGTAACATTTTCAATTCCATTAGATCCCAAATTTTAAAAGGAATAAGCATGCGCAACCTAAAATCCCCAGTCAGGCCACCATCACGAATGTTTTGGTTGCGGGTTTCCTCGTTGCTGATATAGAACTCCACGTAGCCACATGGAAGTCCATTCTTTCTTTGTATTTTCACCCTGTGAAATATTCTTCCTGAGGAGTCAGGGGCACCTTCCCAACGGGTCTCGTAGCCCGTGAACAAGCTATAACCCTTGGTGATAAGGCTCAGTTCGGGACACACAACCTTGCGAAAAACCATCCAGTCTTCAAGCCTGTAGTCCACTCCTAAAGTCTGATCTGTATATTCTTCTCCTACCGTATAGAGGTTCACTCTACAGGCCAGGTAATCAAACCGATACCCCCATTGATGTCCATTAGACATCAGCACTTGATCTTTCAGAGCAGTTGCGGGCGGTATTTGGGTTCTATACACACTTAGAAACCGCCTTTTTGGCGCATCGTATATTGTGGCTTGATACTTGGCCCTTTCTCTATGTTTCAACCGAGGTCCTGCTTCCGTTGTTACAGTCATCACTGCTTTGCCACCGATCACAAAATCCATGCTGATTTTTAAAATCTTGTTTAGTGTTCTGGGGGTTCAAACTCTTTGAAATGTTCACCCCCCCCAGTTCAAAGAGGTCCCTAGACATCAATCATCATGACAACTTCAAAGGCATTATATAAATATTGCCGCACTCACTAAGGCGTGAGAACAGGAACAGGATGCCCATATATGGGCATAACCACGTGATCACTTCCCGCCAGGATGTCCTGACCGGATGCCCAAATTTGGGCATGCACACGTCATCCGGACATAGGGTCATGAATCAAACGTTTGACGTGTGCCGTCTACTTTATTCTCTCTCACACCAAAACTGACAAGGTGCACACTGATCAGTAAAGAGAGGCTAACATTCTATAACGCTCCCTTTCCTCTGCATTGTTCTCTCACAGTGAGAAACTATAGGATTACAATAGTGTTCTACACTTTCTTCATTTGATCCAATTCAACGTTGCCAGTTATTTAATGACATGAGAATTAAGTGGAGTGTCTAATCTTAGCTGGTCTGAGAGAACTGATGAGGCTTCTCTCCTTTATGTTTACATTGGTGTCTTTTTAAATGGCCCAATCTGTAGAATCTCTTCCCACAGTCAGTGCAGTGATAAGGTTTCTCTCAAGTGTGTATCCGTTGGTGTGTTTCTACATTGCCCAATTGGGAAAAACTCTTGCCACATTGAGAGCAGAAGTAAGGCTTCTCTCCTTTGTCTTTATTCTAATGACCTTTAAGCTCAGCTGGTGTTTTAACATTTTCTACAGTCAGATCAGTGGTAAGGCTCCTCTCTTGTTTCCCTTGGTGTCTTTTTAAATGGCACATTCAAGAGAAACACTTTCCAGTCAGAGCAGGAGTAAGGCTTCTCTCCAGTGTGTGTATATGTTCAGATCGTTTTAAGGTGTCCGGACGAGAGAAACTCGCCCCACAGTCAGATCAGGAGTAAGGCTTCTCTCCTGTGTGTATACGTTCATGTTTTTTTAAGGTGCTCAGTAGAGAGAAACTCGCCCCACAGTCAGATCAGGAGTAAGGCTTCTCTCCTGTGTGTATACGTTCATGTTGTTTTAGGTGGCTTGGCCGAGAGAAACTCTTTCCACAGTCAGAGCAGAAGTAAGGCTTCTCTCCTGTGTGTGTTCTCTGATGAACTTTTAGTGCAGTTGATGTTTTGAAGCATTTTCCACATTCAGAGCAGGAGTAAGGCTTCTCTCCTGTGTGTATACGTTCATGTTGTTTTAGGTGGCTTGGTTGAGAGAAACTCTTTCCACAGTCAGAGCAGAAGTAAGGCTTCTCTCCTTTGTGTGTACGTTCATGTTGTTTTAAGGTGACCGGTTGAGAGAAACTCACCCCACATTCAGAGCAGGAGTAAGGCTTCTCTCCTGTGTGTATACGTTCATGTGCTTTTAAGTTGCACAGTTGAGAGAAACTCACCCCACATTCAGAGCAGGAGTAAGGCTTCTCTCCTGTGTGTATATGTTCATGTTGTTTTAGGTTGCTTGGTCGAGAGAAACTCTTTCCACAGTCAGAGCAGGAGTAAGGCTTCTCTCCTTTGTGTGTACGTTCATGTTGTTTTAAGGTGCCCAGTTGAGAGAAACTCTTTCCACAGTCAGAGCAGGAGTACGGCTTCTCTCCAGTGTGTATACGTTCATGTCGTTTTAAGGTGTCCCGATGAGAGAAACTCTTTCCACAGTCAGAGCAGGAGTAAGGCTTCTCTCCTGTGTGTATATGTTCATGTCGTTTTAAGGTGTCCCGATGAGAGAAACTCTTTCCACAGTCAGAGCGGGAGAAATGCTTCTCTCCTCTGTGTGTTCCATGATGAACTTTTAGCGCAGTTGACGTTTTGAAGCATTTTCCACATTCAGAGCAGGAGTAAAGCTTTTCTCCTGTGTGTATTTTTAGGTGTATTTTTAGCTTTGATAGAAATGGGAAAATCTCCTCACAATGTGGGCAGTGGTGAGACCTCTTTGCTCTGTGATCTTCCTGCTGATGCTCTCTGGATGTAGAGAATGTCTCAACATTGTCTCCTGTGTGAACAATATCAGAACAACCAGACAATTGGTGTGATATACATGTCAATCAAATGTATTTTATGAAGCTCTTTTTACATAAGTTGTAACAAAGTCCTTTACAGAAACCAACCCGAAATCCCCAAAGAGCAAGCAATGCAGATGTAGAAGCACAGGGCCACGAAAAACTCCCTAGAAAGCAGGAACCTTGGAAGAAACAGAGAGGAACCAGGCTCAAAGGGGTGGCCGGTCCTCTTCTGTCTGTACCGGGTGACATGTGTATTCATATCAGTAGGCTGTACAGTACAGGGGAATAAAACTATTCTAAAAGTGGGTAAGAGATGAAAGCTAAAAAGGGGCGTGTCATCCTCCACTCACTATCACAAGGGTTAGTAACTACACAGACTCACTTCATAGAACTTTAAAACACTGGCAGTTTGTCTACTTCACTTCTTTAGTCTACTCTCTGAGCACTCCAGATAGCTCAGTTAATAAAACAAATGCTGGCAATACTGGTGTCAAACCATGCAAGTGTCAGTAGCATGAAATAACATATACCTTCTCATTGAAACAGTTCATCATGAAACAGTTCTACTGCAACTTTTCATACACAGTGGGAAGTTGGAATGAACAACAAACTTAGTTAGATAGAACCTGCTCTTACCATGATTAACAGATGTCCCAATCTTCTCCTCCTCTTCTTCATCTTTAATGTTGACATTCAGCTCAAGTGTTTGCCTGCAGTCTTCCAGCTTCACTGATGCCCTTTCTGGATCCTGCATTGCAAACTGGGCTCCACTGTCACAATCAGGACCCAGTGACTGTGGGTTTGGACTCAGTGTGGAAGGAGAGAGGCAGGCTGGGTTTGTCCTCACTGTTGATGTTACCGGCCTCAGACTTAATTCTAGTCCTGTAGTAAAAATGAGAAACAGACACAAAAAGTTATTGTCTTGACAGTTCTGGCACTTTATTCTCTAAAAATACACTGCTCAAAAAAATAAAGGGAACACTTAAACACAATGTAACTCCAAGTCAATCACACTTCTGTGAAATCAAACTGTCCACTTAGGAAGCAACACTGATTGACAATACATTTCACATGCTGTTGTGCAAATGGAATAGACAACAGGTGGATTAGCAAGACACCCCCAATAAAGGAGTGGTTCTGCAGGTGGTGACCACAGACCACTTCTCAGTTCCTATGCTTCCTGGCTGATGTTTTGGTCACTTTTGAATGCTGCCAGTGCTTTCACTCTAGTGGTAGCATGAGACGGAGTCTACAACCCACACAAGTGGCTCAGGTAGTGCAGCTCATCCAGGATGGCACATCAATGCGAGCTGTGGCAAGAAGGTTTGCTGTGTCTGTCAGCGTAGTGTCCAGAGCATGGAGGCGCTACCAGGAGACAGGCCAGTACATCAGGAGATGTGGAGGCCGTAGGAGGGCAACAACCCAGCAGCAGGACCGCTACCTCCACCTTTGTGCAAGGAGGAGCACTGCCAGAGCCCTGCAAAATGACCTCCAGCAGGCCACAAATGTGCATGTGTCTGCTCAAACGGTCAGAAACAGACTCCATGAGGGTGGTAATGAGGGCCCGACGTCCACAGGTGGGGGTTGTGCTTACAGCCCAACACCGTGCAGGACGTTTGGCATTTGCCAGAGAACACCAAGATTGGCAAATTCGCCATCTGTGCTCTTCACAGATGAAAGCAGGTTCATACTGAGCACATGTGACAGACGTGACAGTCTGGAGACGCCGTGGAGAACGTTCTGCTGCCTGCAACATCCTCCAGCATGACCGGTTTGGCGGTGGATCAGTCATGGTGTGGGGTGGCATTTCTTTGGGGGTCCGCACAGCCCTCCATGTGCTCGCCAGAGGTAGCCTGACTGCCATTAGGTACCGAGATGAGATCCTCAGACCCCTTGTGAGACCATTTGCTGGTGCGGTTGGCCCTGGGTTCCTCCTAATGCAAGACAATGCTAGACCTCATGTGGCTGGAGTGTGTCAGCAGTTCCTGCAAGAGGAAGGCATTGATGCTATGGACTGGCCCGCCCGTTCCCCAGAACTGAATCCAATTGAGCACATCTGGGACATCATGTCTCGCTCCATCCACCAACACCACGTTGCACCACAGACTGTCCAGGAGTTGGCGGATGCTTTAGTCCAGGTCTGGGAGGATATCCCTCAGGAGACCATCCGCCACCTCATCAGGAGCATGCCCAGGTGTTGTAGGGAGGTCATACAGGTACGTGGCGGCCACACACACTACTGAGCCTCATTTTGACTTGTTTTAAGGACATTACATCAAAGTTGGATCAGCCTGTAGTGTGGTTTTTCTCTTTAAATTTTGAGTGGGACTCCAAATCCAGACCTCCATGGGTTGATAAATTTGATTTCCATTGATCATTTGTGTGTGATTTTGTTGTCAGCACATTCAACTATGTAAAGAAAAAAGTATTTAATAAGAATATTTCATTCAGATCTAGGATGTGTTATTTTAGTGTTCCCTTTATTGTTTTGAGCAGTGTATATTATATGTTCAATTATCTAATTCAGTGCTTGACTTGGACTGAAAAAGGTGCCGGTGCTGTTTATATTTAGGCACAGGAGCTCCACAATACTGTTGAGCTAATATTCTATAAGAGGAACTGTCACGACTTCCGCCGAAGTCGGCCCCTCTCCTTGTTCGGGCGGCGCTCGCCGGTCGAAGTCACCGGTCTTCTAGCCATCGCCAATCCATTACATGTTCAGTATTTAACCCTCTGTTTCCCACATGTATGTGTGCGTGTTTGTTCTATGTTGATGGCTGTATCTGACGGCTGGTATTTTGTTGCCGGGCTTTGTATCTACGCCCGTTTATTCGTGGTACCGGTATATTTCACGCACCATTCTATTGTTTCTATACTGGTGTTTTTTCGTGTATTAAATACCTTGTCCACGCATCTCAACTCTCCTGCGCTTGACTCCTTTTCACCAGTTACCCAAAGCCTTGACAGAAACACGCACCTCAAATGGAGTCAGCAGGAGCAGGTGCCCCTGCAGTAGGGGTCGAGGAGCGAGTCCAGCAGGCCTCTACTATTCCCCAGCATCTCGGCAGCGCCATGGACCGCGTGCTGCACACAATGGAAGAGAGGAGGAGTTCCTCCAGCGTCTCCACCAGCACCACCAGTTTCACCTATAATGACCCCTCCACCTGGTCCCAGCGGGATTCGGCTCGCCCTCCGGAGGGAGTATGATGGTACGGCGGCGGGATGTCAGGGGTTCTTGCTCCAGCTAGAGCTCTACCTGGCAACCGTCCACCTGGCTCCCTCAGGCCGTGAGAGCGTGGCCACCCTCGTCTCCTGCCTCTCAGGAAAGGCCCTGGAGTGGGCCAACGCCTTATGGGGGGAAGAAGAAGCGGTGTTGGACCACTTCGGGATTTCACCCGCTGCTTTCGGGCAGTCTTTGACCACCCGCCTGAGGGTAGAGCGGCGGGTGAACGTCTCGTGCACCTGAGGCAGGGGACGAGGAGCGCACAGGAGTTCATGATGGAACGACAAGGCCCTGATCGATCACTACCGGTGCAGTTTGCACGAGGACGTCCGTCGGGAGTTGGCCTGCAGGGACACCACTCTCACATTCAACCAGCTGGTGGACCTGTCCACCCGGCTGGATAACTTGCTGGCTACCCGCGGACATCCAGATCGGGGTCGGTCAATTCCATCCCCCATCACCACCGCGCCGACGCCCATGGAGCTGGGAGGTGCTGCACTTAGGGCGACAGGAGGCGGGGCCATTCCATGCACCATCTGTGGGCGCAGAGGGCACACTGCCGGTCGGTGCTGGGGAGGTTCCTCTGGGAGTCGAGGCAGCAGACAGGGCACTCTCGTGTCACCCCAGGTGAGTCGGCACCAGGCTCACCCAGAGCCCCTGGTTGCTCACATGTTTTTGTTTATTAATTTTCTTGAGTTGTCCCCGCATTCCCAGCTTAAGGCGCTCGTAGATTCAGGCGCAGCAGGGAATTTTATTGACAGATCATTTTTAGGCATCCCCATTGTTCCTGTGGATATGCCCTTCCCTGTGCACGCCCTAGATAGTTAGCCCTGACCCTAATGGTCGACTATGGAGGCCACCGCTCCACTTGGCATGGTTACGCAGGAGGGTCACAAGGAGAGAATCAGTCTCTTCCTTATTGATTCTCCTGCGTTTCCCGTGGTGCTGGGCCTACCCTGGTTGGCCTGTCATGACCACACTATTTCGTGGCAACAGACCGCTCTCACGGGGTGGTCACGAAAGTGCTCGGGGAGGTGTTTAGGGGTTTCCATCGGTGCTACTACAGTGGAAAGCCTAGACCAGGTCTCCACCGTGCGCATCCCCTCTGAATATACCGGACGGAGGGATTGTGCGATAAATCTCCTGGTAAACGTAGCACTTCCCAGGAGTCACGTGTATCCCCTGTCGCAAGAGGAGACGGCGGCTATGGAAACATATGTTTCCGAATCTCTGGGGCAGGGGTACATTCTGCCCTCCACGTAACCTGCCTGCTCGAGTTTATTTTTTGTGAAGAAGAAGGATAGAGGTCTGCGCCCGTGTATTGACTATCGAGGCATTAACCAAATCACTGTGAGGTACAGTTACCCGCTACCTCTCATAGCCAGTGCGATCGAGTCAATGCACGGGGCACACTTCTTCACAAAATTGGATCTCAGGAGCGCTTACAACCTGGTGCGTATCCGGGAGGGAGAAGAGTGGAAGACGGCGTTTAGTACCACATCAGGCCATTATGAGTACCTTGTCATGCCATACGGGTTGATGAATCTCCATCAGTCTTCCAATCCTTTGTAGACGAGATTTTCAGGAACCTGCACGGGCAGGGTGTGGTGGTGTATATCGATGACATTCTGATATACTCCGCTACACGCGCCGAGTATGTGTCCTTGGTGCGCAGGGTACTTGGACGACTGTTGGAGTATGACCTGTACGTCAAGGCTGAGAAATGCCTGTTCTTCCAGCAGGCCGTCTCCTTCCTAGGGTATCGCATTTCCACATCAGGGGTGGAGATGGAGAGTGACCGCATTTCAGCTGTGCGTAATTGGCCGACTCCCACCACGGTAAAGAAAGTGCAGCGGTTTCTAGGGTTTGCCAACCACTACCGGAGGTTCATCCGGGGCTTTGGTCAGGTAGCAGCTCCCATTACCTCACTGCTGAAGGGGGGACCGGTGCGTTTGCAGTGGTCGGCTGAGGCGGACAGGGCTTTTGGTCACCTGAGGGCTCTGTTATACCTCGGCTTTACCACACTGCTTCCCTCTACACTCAGCTCCTTCCTCTCCACACTGCTTCCCTCTACACTCAGCTCCTCCCTGACTACACTACACCTGCCATTGCAGTTAATTCATCCTCACTCGTCACATTCACTTCCCTCCTGTAGCTCTTCTAAAGGCTCTGTGTCATCCTCCATTCCATATTCACTCAAAACATTCCACTTTTCTTCTTGTCCACCATCTTCTCCTTCATCAGATCTTCCAGAAAGCTTGTGCAATCCCCCATTGAAATCCCATTTGTTTTCTTATCCGCCGTCTCACCTCATCCACACCCAAGTAGCTGCATACCAAGAGTACCACAGTATAAATCATAATACCCATAAAACCTAGCAGTCAAACATGAAATGGTTCCAATCCTGTTTCCACCATTCATTTTTTCCCGTTGGGAATTTTATAAACACTTAAATAAGGGCTGTGTTTCATGTAGGCTTACCCTGGAATTACGTTTTGATAACCGTGTAAATTTCTGGGACAAGATGACAAAGATAGTCATCTGTATTTACCCCCACAAAAATGAAATATAATTAGCTGCTAATGTGGCTATTGAAAGGGTTAAACCTTTTAAACGGTTAATACATTGTGTTATGATAAACTGTAAGGTCTCCTCTTCAGGAGACCTCTGTGTGTGTGGGTTAACACCTGTTTTGAGTGTTGTGCCCTTCAGACACGATCAGAAGGCGGAAACCGCCTACGTTCATACTCCTGTCTGGGCCACACCTGCCTATGAGGTTCTGAGAATACGACTGGTTTCCTGAGAACACAAGGCTACCGCAGGCCTAATGAAAACAGCCACCTGTCAGAAGATGCTTGGACTCGTTCACCTTATGATCCTATACTTGTGATGAAAGATCAAGTTTCAGTCAAACCCACTTCTGAGCTTTTAATTGCTGACAAGATGGTTGCTGCTGTCATGGGGAGGGTAGATTTATTAAAATGTTGTTGCCAGGGAAAGTCACACGGAGGACTGGGGAGGCTATATGAGTTACAGGATGTCTTAGACATTTTGCAGAACCTGGGGAGAGCTATCATATACTGTACCAACAGCTGCCTACAATTGTATTACTAAAGGAGAATTTTAATACTTAAACAAAAAGTATTTCCGTTCCATTACTAATGTATGTTTGATAATTATATAGACCTGATCATCTGTTGAAGAAATTGACCAACACTATCATAAAACTACAAATGCCATGATGATCAGAACAAGACTGACAAATCTAGGCAACGGTAAGGATCTCTGGGTTAACTAATGTTAGCTAAATTTAGTAATGAATAAAATAGGCTACATTTATTTAAAATTTACAATTCTGTGAACTGTCTTGTGCAAGTTTTAAATTGACACAATACCTGTTAGCAAAGGTGTCAGCTAGAGATGACATGCAGGAGCTTGCGGTGATTGGTTGTTTTGCATGATGTCTACTTTGATGCTAATTAGCATTTTATAATCCGAGAGGAAATAAAGACTAATATATTGATAAATCACCTTGTCCGAGAGAGATTTACATGGTTATCAAAATGTCACGCCAGGGTAAGCCAACACGAAACACAGCCCTTATTTTAATTGTTTCTAAAGTCAACGAAAAATGATTGGAACATTTACATTTTTTTCCCGAAACAGAAATATCACATTTACATCAATATTCAGAACCCTTACTCCATACTTTGATGAAGCACAGTTGTCAGCGATTACAGCCTTGAGTCTTCTTCGGTATGACGCTACAAGCTTTGGCATAGCTGTTTTGGGGAGTTTCTCGCATTCTTCTCTGTAGACGTGTCGCCGCAAAGCTATTTTCATATCTCTCCAGAGATATTCGATTGGGTTCAAGTCTGGGCTTTGGCTGGGCCACTCAAGGACATTCAGAGGAGTGTCGTCGGGACAAGTCTGTGTTGTCTTAGCTTTGTGTTTAGGGTAGTCGTCCTGTTGGAAGGTGAACCGTCACCCCCAGTGTGAGGTCCTGAGTGCTGTGGAGCAGGTTTTCATAAAGGATCTATCTGTACTTCGTTGAACTTTGCGCCGTTCATCTTTCAATCGATCCTGACTAGTCTCCCAGTCCCTGCCGCTGAAAAACATCCCCACAAATTGCTCCTGCCACCACCATGCTTCACTGTAGGGATGGTGCCAGGTTTCCTCCAGGCGTGATGCTTGACATTAAGGCCAAAGAGTTCAATCTTGGTTTTATCAGACCAGAGAATCTTGTTTCTCATGATCTGAGTCCTTTCGGTGTCTTTTGGCAAACTCCAAGCAGGTTGTCATGAGCCTTTTACTGAAGAGTGGCTTCCATCTGGGCACTCTACCATAAAGGCATGATTAGTGGAGTGCTGCAGAGATAGTTGTCCTTCTGGAAGGTTCTCCCTTCGCCACAGAGGAGCTCTGTCAGAGTGACCATCGGCTTCTTGGTCACCTCCCTGACCAAGGTCCTTCTCAACTGATGTCTCAGTTTGGCCGGGTGTCCAGCTTCCTAAAAAAGTATTGGTGGTTCCAAACCTCTTCCATTTAAGAATGATGGAGGCCTTTCGATCATATCCTTGGACTAAAATGATTGACACTCACATGCAAAGGAACTTTGGGTAATGTAGCACATATTCAATGGCATCTTTTTCTCACGTAGGCTGTTCATTTCTGATCTTTGATACTTTTTTTGTTTTGTAAACGTATCATGGTATACTACATGAATGCTATATGGGAGGGCCACTGTTACTTGGTAGCTACTAGCAAAAGACCCTGTGTTGTGGATCATCTACAACTATTTTGGACTGTCCATACTGTAACGTTAGTCTCAGGCTTCACTAACTAGCGTTACTGTTATAGGTGGAGCTATTCTTTGCTACTTTTCAAACAAATACTGTAATATTTCACATATCTTGCTAGATATGTATCTTGTTGTGATATTTCACATAACTAATATGTGCTTTGAAAGCCTTCCATCTGGTACTCGCTGTCGTTTGGTCAGTGTTCAATGTAAAATAAACATCTTTATGCACTCCAACGTAATGTAAGAAGTCTGGGTCCTGTAACCATCTGGGACGCAAACACCATACTAGTTTTGTATGCCTATAAAATAATGACTCATGGGAACGGTCACTCAGAACAATACTATCATAGCCACGCCCTGCTACATTGGGAAGCAATGAGCAAGAAACTAAAAAGTAGTCTGTATGAGAAAATTATTTAAAATGTTGACGAGTAACAGGAATACTCCCTTTTACTCTGGTTCTGAGTCCTCCAAGGTTCACATAGATTTAAGTCCTTAATAATAATCCACTAAGACCTGTCTTCGGGAATTCACTTCCAAGATTGAATCAGAGCATGCATAAACAATCATGCTAACTGTACAGGCTAAAGGTGTACGGAAACGCATTTCCAGCCTGAGGTTACCTTGGGACACCACAGACAGATTTCCTGAGGTGTCATCATCAGGGGATAAATTGAAAGCATACAATGTGTAACCCTCTGCAAAATCATTTCTGTCAATAGGTAAAGAGAGATCTTTTAGATGCCGCCCTGTAGCCAGGAATAGATTGTAAAATTCTCGCACAGATATCCGGTTATTAAATTGCGGTTGGAAAGCCTTAGCAGGGACCTGACGTCCTTCCTGACAGAGAGCTACATACTCTGCATTGAAGTGTTGATTTTTTTTTTTTTTTTTTTAATCTAAGCTGCCCGTATTAGAGGCGTGATCAACCAGACCTATAACCACGTATCGAGGTAAAG
Organism: Salvelinus namaycush; assembly: GCF_016432855.1. Lineage (NCBI taxonomy): Eukaryota > Metazoa > Chordata > Actinopteri > Salmoniformes > Salmonidae > Salvelinus > Salvelinus namaycush. Next base: position 59,719,530 of record NC_052313.1, on the reverse strand, counting down.
GGCCTAGAAATAGGTTTTCTTGACTGCAGATTCTACTGCCCACAGGTATGCTAAAGGTTTTCATGGTAATTCTTTGGAGAGGGTAAAGGGCATTTCCTTTCATCAAAGCCTGCGAGTGACCCAGACGAACTGCCGGAGATACAGACACTTTTTTAATAAAAAGCGTTGCCCCCCTTTTAAACTAAAGTCCCCGTCCTGGGCAGACATCAGGCAAAACTCATCCTTGGCCCTGGTTAATTTTACTCTTAAATCAACCAAATTTAAGAGTAAACGTTCTTGAAAGAAAATGTCAGAGTGTATAGGCCCTAGCAAATGAAACTCTCGAGATTCGGTGCAGTAGCGAGCGCGTGCCTCCAGTCCTTTGTTTGCACCAGTGGGAGGGTCTGTCGATTCCATAGAGCCTCCTGCAGTATCCTTGCTAAACAGCCCGGCGCTGAATTGTGTCTTGAGAGTGTCTTCGGAGTAGTTGAGTAAACACTCCATGATGGTCCTATAAGGGTATGTGGCACTGCTTTGACTGATTAGGCGTTCACCCAAAGTCACATCCACTTGGGAGAAGATGGTGGCCACTGGGTAATTAATGAGACTCACTGGCATCGCCTGCAATACTAGTGCCATCTCTTTTGGTCACTTTTAGACGCAAATGCACCAAGGTGTTGTTGAAGTCCAGATAGTTGTCACCGTGGCCTGGTATGAAAAATTCTATAGGACCGTTGTCGGTAATGACAGAGAGTGGGGCTATCTCCACATAACTGGACCTCTCTATTGAATGTTGGGTTAAGGGGGCTGTGAAAAGATCGAGCTCTGTCTTTATAGCTTCAGAGGACATGCGGTGTAAAAAAGCCATGTTGCTTGTTCTTTTAGAAAATACTTCTGAGTATTCTTTTTGTCGTTTTTGGTCCAGACCTCCTCACTTTACCACGTCTTTGACTTACTGAGTTTCTTTTAACGGTTAACCTTCGCTTTTTAAGGGCAACCCTGCGCCTTATACCCGGAGGTCTCTTTTTTGGTCTTCGAGACAACATCATAAGCCCCGAGCCTTCTTGATGCTCGGCATCTGGTGACGCCCTTCTGGTCTTAGCATTGGCTACAACCTCACTTACTATATTTTTAGCCGCTGATTTTAAATGTGGTTTGGCTATGCTGAAGCCTCTCTTCATAAACGGTAAAACCATCCTAAAGAGGTTACGAAATATACCTCCTATCCCCGAACCGTACATGGTCGGGGATCCATAATAGCCGGGTAGTCCATTACCCACTTGATCAACATTGTATGAGACATAGCGGTTAGGGTCGAGTTGTTGATGGTCCATAACCCTTTTTAAATGTATTTGTATTATGTTTATAAATATATATAATACAAATATTATATATGTAGAGAGGTTTTGGAAGGTCTAAAGTGGAGTTTTACAATCGTTTTACCATAAGAAAATTCAATGTTTTCGTTCTGATCCGTTTTAAGCTCAACCAGAATGTTTTCAATATATTTCTTGCTTACAGGTACGTAGTGTGGCTTGTCGTAGGTGAGTGACTATGTCCCCATCCTTTCCGTCTATATGAATTGTTCTCAGGAGGGGCACACAGCTGTCTCCGACCCTTTGATAGGATATGATGTCGGTATACACAAATATGTTGTAAAATCCTGCATGTATATCCGCAGGGAATGGGAATAATTTATCTTTCACATACGTCCATTTATTGGGACCCATCCCCAACATGTAGGCTAAATTACCGCTGGTCTTTATACCCCCGTCAGCATCCCCTGAGATTTGTACCCGTTTATGTATATAGGGTTGTAGATCAGGAATGTTTCCATATTGTTCAGGGTTAGGAGTTCATTCAACTCTGAGACGATCCTGTCGACGGTTCTATAGAATCCTTTTTTAAGCTTAATAAGTTTTGCAGGTTCAGATAACATTTTGCAATAAAAATCACGGTCCTTATCTTTGATATTATACCAACTATGGGGGTATGTAATCTCGCTGAGACCTACTTCCCAGGCCTCTGATAACTCTATAGGCTTTGGAAAATTGGTAGTATAATTCGAACTCTGATTATTACGATATATATGTGCAGACGCATAAGTGGGGAAAGTCAGGTAGAAGCCGGTGTGTACCATGATTTTTTTTACCCTTTTCTCTCTTTTGATCTAGAATCTCCTCCACGTGAAAGACTTTGTCTTTACCCAACTGTACCTTCTGTAATTCCTTCTCATAAAAAGATCCCGCTATAAGTTCCCCGTCATAATCTTTTAACTTGTAGACCGGGGGTATGCGTGGCAGACACTCGGTAACGGTTAACAACTCATCGCTGTTACCTTGCTCATATTTTTTGTCAAAAACACCCCTCAGCTTGGATATATGCACCAAGTCCCCCACTATGAATAGAATTTTTATTTTTTTCTTACGACGAAAGGGGAACAAACCATACAGATTTTTAAAGACTTGAAAAGAGTTTTCAGAAGAGACCTCGGAGGGCTTCATACGTATACTCTTATGGTAACTGCTGTTGTATCCCTTCACTAAATCTTGAACTATATCGATATATCTATGCGTGTTGTGAGCTGTAAAATATCTCCACATCCGCTCCTTCAGAGTTCTGTTAAAGCGTTCAACAACTGAAGCTTTCAAATCCGAGCCTGTAGCAAAATGTACGATATTGTGCTTCTTCATGAGTTTCTGAAAAGTATTATAAAAAAATTATTTTCCGCCATCAGTCTGCACTTTCTTGGGGGCTCCTCCTTCCTTCAAGATAGTCAAAGGCCCGGGTCACCTCTGCCCCGCTCTTATTTTTTTAAGCCCCTTACAAATGCTATTTTAGAGAAAATATCTATAACCGTTAGCATGTAGCGATTTCCATCATTTTTATCTGCAAGGGCCTGCATGTCACATAGATCCGCCTGAAATTGGGACAAGGGATGCGTAGAAAAAACTATATTTCTTGGAAATTGTTTTCTTACAGGTTTATGGAGAGTTAATGCATCCTGCTCTGATGCATCCTAATGCATCCTGCTCTGACTCATTCACTTTAGCATCGCTTAACAGGCTACCTGTTTCTTCGGCTATAGCTCTCTGGAAATGCTCTTTACCCCCATAAGACCCGGGGTTAGAGGGATTATAATAAATGTTTTTCAACATCTGCTCCGCCATCCTTCTTGCCTCGCTGAGGTACAATAACGTTAATGAGCCACTTTCAAATAATGACAACATTTCACTTTCATTTTAGAATTTTTATTTTATGCATCTAGTATTACGTATACAGACAATTCAGGATTCTTTGCAGGATACATGTCCCAGTTTTCTCAACGATCACAGCATGCAACACCCTGTATATTTGGTTTAGATTTACAGGCTTGTGTCGCTGAATTTTTAAATACACACATGTCCGATATATAAGCATATAAACAACAAATATGATACACGTTACAATTAAATGGTGTTTCAAACAAATAAAGTAAAATCTTAGACAAAGTTGTTTCTAATTCTTCAGAATCATCCACAAGACGTGATACCAGTTGTGTCCATTGCAGACTCTCGCCCGTATGTCGTACATGATTCATGATTTGTTCCATTTTCAGCACACGCTCTTCATTAACCCAGGCATTGTGTGTCGTGTAGAACGATACATTGTTCACTTTATTTTCAATAATCTGATGCATAACATTTGTAAGTTCTCTCAAAAGAAGAATTTTATTTATTCTCTCTAACATCGTAGACACATAGTTACCCATTGCTTTACAACTAAATAACAAAATGTCACTCGGTCTCTTGGGGTTTATTGAGCCAGAAAGTCATCACATCAGCCACCACAGCTTCCCGGTATTTATTGTCGGATTTCTTTGAGTTTCTCGTGGACGTAGATTGCCTCCTTCAGTTCATGTAGGAATGCCTCGGTTACCCCGTAAACTCTGGGGATAGACGGCACAAGACCCATAGACTCCAGGGCTCTGACCAGCGATGGTATAAACCTGCAGGACCACAGTCTTTTCACCAGCTCCTCAAAATGGTTGAAGAAGTAGTATCTTGGCGGGTCGTATAGGCACGGATGACGCGCTGGCTGGTTTGATTGATCTCACAACCGATGCATTTTTCTCTTATATATTCTCCAATCACCACGTCTAAAAGTGTGGCTACAGAGGCCTCGATGGTGTCCACAAAAATAGTACTGACTACCCCATCAAACACATCCTCAGGCTGTGTAAATGTAGGGGGTGTCGTGGGTCTCGCCAGGGGGGAGTAGAATGTCGGGCTGCGAGGCATAGAGTCCTTAGGGTCTGGCCCCCATGTCGTATCGGAGTCCTGGTATGTTGTATGAATATCCATGGTGTATGATGAAATGAAGAACTGGAGGCTTTAAGGGCACTCCTTTTATTGTTGAACCAGTCCTTTGGGTATCAGGGCGTGGTTAACGCAGCCGCGTACTTAGTTTTCTTCGGAGGCTGTCCCTTCTGAGGATGTACCTTCTTGGGGCTCCTTTGAATCATAATCCTCAGGATTCGTATATATTATGCACTTCTTTACATGAACAATGCTCTGCCGCTGTTGGCTCTGTACAAAGAGAGCGTCCAACAGCTGTAACATTTTCAATTCCATTAGATCCCAAATTTTAAAAGGAATAAGCATGCGCAACCTAAAATCCCCAGTCAGGCCACCATCACGAATGTTTTGGTTGCGGGTTTCCTCGTTGCTGATATAGAACTCCACGTAGCCACATGGAAGTCCATTCTTTCTTTGTATTTTCACCCTGTGAAATATTCTTCCTGAGGAGTCAGGGGCACCTTCCCAACGGGTCTCGTAGCCCGTGAACAAGCTATAACCCTTGGTGATAAGGCTCAGTTCGGGACACACAACCTTGCGAAAAACCATCCAGTCTTCAAGCCCGTAGTCCACTCCTAAAGTCTGGTCTGTATATTCTTCTCCTTCGGCTACCGTATAGAGGTTCACTCTACAGGCCAGGTAATCAAACCGATACCCCCATTGAAGTCCATTAGACATCAGCACTTGATCTTTCAGAGCAGTTGTGGGCGGTATTTGGGTTCTATACACACTTAGAAACCGCTTTTTTGGCGCATCGTATATTGTGGCTTGATACTTGGCCCTTTATGTTTTAACCGAGGTCCTGCTTCCGTTGTTACAGTCATCACTGCTTTGCCACTGATCACAAAATCCATGCTGATTTTTAAAATCTTGTTTAGTGTTCTGGGGGTTCAAACTCTTTGAAATGTTCATCTCCCCAGTTCAAAGAGGTCCCTAGACATCAATCATCATGACAACTTTAAAGGCATCATATAAATATTGCCGCACTCACTAAGGCGTGAGAACAGGAACAGGATGCCCATATATGGGCATAACCACGTGATCACTTCCCGCCAGGATGTCCTGACCGGAATGCCCAAATATGGGCATGCACACGTCATCCGGACATAGGGTCATGAATCAAACGTTTGACGTGTGCCGTCTACTTTATTCTCTCTCACACCAAAACTGACAAGGTGCACACTGATCAGTAAAGAGAGGCTAACATTCTATAACGCTCCCTTTCCTCTGCATTGTTCTCTCACAGTGAGAAACTATAGGATTACAATAGTGTTCTACACTTTCTTCATTTGATCCAATTCAACGTTGCCAGTTATTTAATGACATGAGAATTAAGTGGAGTGTCTAATCTTAGCTGGTCTGAGAGAACTGATGAGGCTTCTCTCCTTTATGTTTACATTGGTGTCTTTTTAAATGGCCCAATCTGTAGAATCTCTTCCCACAGTCAGTGCAGTGATAAGGCTTCTCTCAAGTGTGTATCCGTTGGTGTGTTTCTACATTGCCCAATTGGGAAAAACTCTTGCCACATTGAGAGCAGAAGTAAGGCTTCTCTCCTTTGTCTTTTCTCTAATGACCTTTAAGCTCAGCTGGTGTTTTAACATTTTCTACAGTCAGATCAGTGGTAAGGCTCCTCTCTTGTTTCCCTTGGTGTCTTTTTAAATGGCACATTCAAGAGAAACACTTTCCAGTCAGAGAAGGAGTAAGGCTTCTCTCCAGTGTGTGTATATGTTCAGATCGTTTTAAGGTGTCCGGACGAGAGAAACTTGCCCCACAGTCCGAAAAGGAGTAAGGCTTCTCTCTTTTGTGTATACGTTCATGTTGTTTTAAGGTGCCCAGTTGAGAGAAACTCTTTCCACAGTCAGGGCAGAAGTAAGGCTTCTCTCCTGTGTGTATACGTTCATGTTGTTTTAGGTGGCATGGCCGAGAGAAACTGTTTCCACAGTCAGAGCAGAAGTAAGGCTTCTCTCCTGTGTGTGTTCTCTGATGAACTTTTAGTGCAGTTGATGTTTTGAAGCATTTTCCACATTCAGAGCAGGAGTAAGGCTTCTCTCCTGTGTGTATACGTTCATGTTGTTTTAGGTGGCTTGGTTGAGAGAAACTCTTTCCACAGTCAGAGCAGAAGTAAGGCTTCTCTCCTGTGTGTATACGTTCATGTTTTTTTAAGGTGACCAGTTGAGAGAAACTCACCCCACATTCAGAGCAGGAGTAAGGCTTATCTCCTGTGTGTATATGTTCATGTTGTTTTAGGTTGCTTGGTCCAGAGAAACTCTTTCCACAGTCAGAGCAGGAGTAAGGCTTCTCTCCTGTGTGTATATGTTCGTGATGTTTTAAGGTGTTCCGATGAGAGAACCTCTTTCCACAGTCAGAGCAGGAGTAAGGCTTCTCTCCTGTGTGTATACGTTCATGTTGTTTTAGGTGGCTTGGTTGAGAGAAACTCTTTCCACAGTCAGAGCAGAAGTAAGGCTTCTCTCCTTTGTGTGTACGTTCATGTTTTTTTAAGGTGACCGGTTGAGAGAAACTCACCCCACATTCAGAGCAGGAGTAAGGCTTCTCTCCGGTGTGCATATGTTCATGTCGTTTTAAGGTGCCCAGTTGAGAGAAACTCCTTCCACAGTCAGAGCAGGAGTAAGGCTTCTCTCCTGTGTGTATATGTTCATGTCGTTTTAAGTTGCCCAGTTCAGAGAAACTCTTTCCACAGTCAGAGCAGGAGTAAGGCTTCTCTCCTGTGTGTGTATATGTTCATGTCGTTTTAAGGTGTCCCGATGAGAGAAACTCTTTCCACAGTCAGAGCAGGAGTAAGGCTTCTCTCCTGTGTGTGTATATGTTCATGTCGTTTTAAGGTGTCCCGATGAGAGAAACTCTTTCCACAGTCAGAGCAGGAGTAAGGCTTCTCTCCTGTGTGTATATGTTCATGTCGTTTTAAGGTGTCCCGATGAGAGAAACTCTCTCCACAGTCAGAGCAGGAGTAAGGCTTCTCTCCTGTGTGTATATGTTCATGTCTTTTTAAGGTGTCCCGATGAGAGAAACTCTTTCCACAGTCAGAGCGGGAGAAATGCTTCTCTCCTCTGTGTGTTCCATGATGAACTTTTAGCGCAGTTGACGTTTTGAAGCATTTTCCACATTCAGAGCAGGAGTAAAGCTTTTCTCCTGTGTGTATTTTTAGGTGTATTTTTAGCTTTGATAGAAATGGGAAAATCTCCTTACAATGTGGGCAGTGGTGAGACCTCTTTGCTCTGTGATCTTCCTGCTGATGCTCTCTGGATGTAGAGAATGTCTCAACATTGTCTCCTGTGTGAACAATATCAGAACAACCAGACAATTGGTGTGATATACATGTCAATCAAATGTATTTTATGAAGCTCTTTTTACATAAGTTGTAACAAAGTCCTTTACAGAAACCAACCCGAAATCCCCAAAGAGCAACCAATGCAGGTGTAGAAGCACAGTGGCCACGAAAAACTCCCTAGAAAGCAGGAACCTTGGAAGAAACAGAGAGGAACCAGGCTCAAAGGGGTGGCCGGTCCTCTTCTGTCTGTACCGGGTGACATATGTATTCATATCAGTAGGCTGTACAATACAGGGGAATAAAACTATTCTAAAAGTGGGTAAGAGATGAAAGCTAAAAAGGGGCGTGTCATCCTCCACTCACTATCACAAGGGTTAGTAACTACAGACTCACTTCATAGAACTTTAAAACACTGGCAGTTTGTCTACTTCACTACTTTAGTCTACTCTCTGAGCACTCCAGATAGCTCAGTTAATAAAACAAATGCTGGCAATACTGGTGTCAAACCATGCAAGTGTCAGTAGCATGAAATAACATCTACCTTCTCATTGAAACAGTTCATCATGAAACAGTTCTACTGCAACTTTTCATACACAGTGGGAAGTTGGAATGAACAACAAACTTAGTTAGATAGAACCTGCTCTTACCATGATTAACAGATGTCCCAATCTTCTCCTCCTCTTCTTCATCTTTAATGTTGACATTCAGCTCCAGTGTTTGACTGCAGTGTTCCAGCTTCACAGATGATGCCATCTCTGGATTCTGCAGTGCAAACTGGGCCCCACTGTCACAATCAGGACCCAGTGACTGTGGGTTTGGACTCAGTGTGGAAGGAGAGAGGCAGGCTGGGTTTGTCCTCACTGTTGATGTTACCGGCCTCAGACTTAATTCTAGTCCTGTAGTAACAATGAGAAAGACACAAAAAGTTATTGTCTTGACAGTTCTGGCACTTTATTCTCTAAAAATACACTGCTCAAAAAAATAAAGGGAACACTTAAACACAATGTAACTCCAAGTCAATCACACTTCTGTGAAATCAAACTGTCCACTTAGGAAGCAACACTGATTGACAATACATTTCACATGCTGTTGTGCAAATGGAATAGACAACAGGTGGAAATTATAGGCAATTAGCAAGACACCCCCAATAAAGGAGTGGTTCTGCAGGTGGTGACCACAGACCACTTCTCAGTTCCTATGCTTCCTGGCTGATGTTTTGGTCACTTTTGAATGCTGCCAGTGTTTTCACTCTAGTGGTAGCATGAGACGGAGTCTACAACCCACACAAGTGGCTCAGGTAGTGCAGCTCATCCAGGATTGCACATCAATGCGAGCTGTGGCAAGAAGGTTTGCTGTGTCTGTCAGCGTAGTGTCCAGAGCATGGAGGCGCTACCAGGAGACAGGCCAGTACATCAGGAGATGTGGAGGCCGTAGGAGGGCAACAACCCAGCAGCAGGACCGCTACCTCCGCCTTTGTGCAAGGAGGAGCACTGCCAGAGCCCTGCAAAATGACCTCCAGCAGGCCACAAATGTGCACGTGTCTGCTCAAACGGTCAGAAACAGACTCCATGAGGGTGGTAATGAGGACCCGACGTCCACAGGTGGGGGTTGTGCTTACAGCCCAACACCGTGCAGGACGTTTGGCATTTGCCAGAGAACACCAAGATTGGCAAATTCGCCATCTGTGCTCTTCACAGATGAAAGCAGGTTCATACTGAGCACATGTGACAGTCTGGAGACGCCGTGGAGAACGTTCTGCTGCCTGCAACATCCTCCAGCATGACCGGTTTGGCGGTGGGTCAGTCATGGTGTGGGGTGGCATTTCTTTGGGGGTCCGCACAGCCCTCCATGTGCTCGCCAGAGGTAGCCTGACTGCCATTAGGTACCGAGATGAGATCCTCAGACCCCTTGTGAGACCATTTGCTGGTGCGGTTGGCCCTGGGTTCCTCCTAATGCAAGACAATGCTAGACCTCATGTGGCTGGAGTGTGTCAGCAGTTCCTGCAAGAGGAAGGCATTGATGCTATGGACTGGCCCGCCCGTTCCCCAGAACTGAATCCAATTGAGCACATCTGGGACATCATGTCTCGCTCCATCCACCAACACCACGTTGCACCACAGACTGTCCAGGAGTTGGCGGATGCTTTAGTCCAGGTCTGGGAGGAGATCCCTCAGGAGACCATCCGCCACCTCATCAGGAGCATGCCCAGGTGTTGTAGGGAGGTCATACAGGTACGTGGCGGCCACACACACTACTGAGCCTCATTTTGACTTGTTTTAAGGACATTACATCAAAGTTGGATCAGCCTGTAGTGTGCTTTTTCTCTTTAAATTTTGAGTGGGACTCCAAATCCAGACCTCCATGGGTTGATAAATTTGATTTCCATTGATCATTTGTGTGTGATTTTGTTGTCAGCACATTCAACTATGTAAAGAAAAAAGTATTTAATAAGAATATTTCATTCAGATCTAGGATGTGTTATTTTAGTGTTCCCTTTATTGTTTTGAGCAGTGTATATTATATGTTCAATTATCTAATTCAGTGCTTGACTTGGACTGAAAAAGGTGCCGGTGCTGTTTATATTTAGGCACAGGAGCTCCACAATACTGTTGAGCTAATATTCTATAAGAGGAACTGTCACGACTTCCGCCGAAGTCGGTCCCTCTCCTTGTTCGGGCGGCGCTCGAAGTCACCGGTCTTCTAGCCATCGCCAATCCATTACATGTTCAGTATTTAACCCTCTGTTTCCCACATGTATGTGTGCGTGTTTGTTCTATGTTGATGGCTGTATCTGACGGCTGGTATTTTGTTGCCGGGCTTTGTATCTACGCCCGTTTATTCGTGGTACCGGTATATTTCACGCACCGTTCTATTGTTTCTATACTGGTGTTTTTTCGTGTATTAAATACCTTGTCCACGCATCTCAACTCTCCTGCGCTTGACTCCTTTTCACCAGTTACCCAAAGCCTTGACAGAAACACGCACCTCAAATGGAGTCAGCAGGAGCAGGTGCCCCTGCAGTAGGGGTCGAGGAGCGAGTCCAGCAGGCCTCTACTATTCCCCAGCATCTCGGCAGCGCCATGGACCGCGTGCTGCACACAATGGAGCGATGGAAGAGAGGAGGAGTTCCTCCAGCGTCTCCACCAGCACCACCAGTTTCACCTATAATGACCCCTCCTTCACCTGGTCCCAGTGGGATCCGGCTCGCCCTCCCGAGGGAGTATGATGGTACGGCGGCGGGATGTCAGGGGTTCTTGCTCCAGCTAGAGCTCTACCTGGCAACCGTCCACCTGGCTCCCTCAGGCCGTGAGAGCGTGGCCGTCCTTGTCTCCTGCCTCTCAGGGAAGGCCCTGGAGTGGGCCAACGCCTTATGGATTTCACCCGCCGCTTTCGGGCAGTCTTTGACCACCCGCCTGAGGGTAGAGCGGCGGGTGAACGTCTCGTGCACCTGAGGCAGGGGACGAGGAGCGCACAGGAGTTCATGATGGAAGGACAAGGCCCTAATCGATCACTACCGGTGCAGTTTGCACGAGGACGTCCGTCGGGAGTTGGCCTGCAGGGACACCACTCTCACATTCAAGCAGCTGGCGGACCTGTCCATCCGGCTGGATAACGTGCTGGCTACCCGCGGACATCCAGATCGGGGTCTGTCGATTCCATCCCCCATCACCACCGCGCCGACGCCCATGGAGCTGGGAGGTGCTGCACTTAGGGCGACAGGAGGCGGGGCCATTCCATGCACCATCTGTGGCCGCAGAGGGCACACTGCCAGTCGGTGCTGGGGAGGTTCCTCTGGGAGTCGAGGCAGCAGACAGGGCACTCTCGTGTCACCCCAGGTGAGTCGGCACCAGGCTCACCCAGAGTCCCTGGTTGCTCACATGTTTTTGTTTATTAATTTTCTTGAGTTTTCCCCGCATTCCCAGCTTAAGGCGCTCGTAGATTCAGGAATTTTATTGACAGATCATTTTTAGGGATCCCCATTGTTCCTGTGGATATGCCCTTCCCTGTGCACGCCCTAGATAGTTAGCCCTGACCCTAATGGTCGACTATGGAGGCCACCGCTCCACTGGGCATGGTTACGCAGGAGGGTCACAAGGAGAGAATCAGTCTCTTCCTTATTGATTCTCCTGCGTTTCCGGTGTTGCTGGGCCTACCCTGGTTGGCCTGTCATGACCCCACTATTTCGTGGCAACAGAGCGCTCTCACGGGGTGGTCACGAAAGTGCTCGGGGAGGTGTTTAGGGGTTTCCATCGGTGCTACTACAGTGGAAAGCCTAGACCAGGTCTCCACCGTGCGCATCCCCTCTGAATATACCGATTTGGCTCTCGCCTTCTGTAAGAAGAAGGCGACTCAATTACCACCCCATCGACGGAGGGATTGTGCGATAAATCTCCTGGTAAACGTAGCACTTCCCAGGAGTCACGTGTATCCCCTGTCGCAAGAGGAGACGACGGCTATGGAAACATATGTTTCCGAATCTCTGGGGCAGGGGTACATTCGGCCCTCCACTTCACCTGCCTCCTCGAGTTTCTTTTTTGTGAAGAAGAAGGATAGAGGTCTGCGCCCGTGTATTGACTATCGAGGCATTAACCAAATCACTGTGAGGTACAGTTACCCGCTACCTCTCATAGCCAGTGCGATCGAGTCAATGCACGGGGCACACTTCTTCACAAAATTGGATCTCAGGAGCGCTTACAACCTGGTGCGTATCCGGGAGGGAGAAGAGTGGAAGACGGCGTTTAGTACCACATCAGGCCATTATGAGTACCTTGTCATGCCATACGGGTTGATGAATGCTCCATCAGTCTTCCAATCCTTTGTAGACGAGATTTTCAGGAACCTGCACGGGCAGGGTGTAGTGGTGTATATCGATGACATTCTGATATACTCCGCTACACGCGCCGAGTATGTGTCCTTGGTGCGCAGGATACTTGGACGACTGTTGGAGTATGACCTGTACGTCAAGGCTGAGAAATGCCTGTTCATCCAGCAGGCCGTCTCCTTCCTAGGGTATCGCATTTCCACATCAGGGGTGGAGATGGAGAGTGACCGCATTTCAGCTGTGCGTAATTGGCCGACTCCCACCACGGTAAAGAAAGTGCAGCGGTTTCTCGGGTTTGCCAACTACTACCGGAGGTTCATCCGGGGCTTTGGTCAGGTAGCAGCTCCCATTACCTCACTGCTGAAGGGGGGACCGGTGCGTTTGCAGTGGTCGGCTGAGGCGGACAGGGCTTTTGGTCACCTGAGGGCTCTGTTATACCTCGGCTTTACCACACTGCTTCCTTATACACTCAGCTCCTTCCTCTCCACACTGCTTCCGTCTACACCACACTGCTTCCCTCTACACTCAGCTCCTTCCTCTCCACACTGCTTCCCTCTACACTCAGCTCCTTCCTCACCACACCTGCCATCGCAGTTAATTCATCCTCACTCGTCACATTCACTTCCCTCCTGTAGCTCTTCTAAAGGCTCTGTGTCATCCTCCATTCCATATTCACTCAAAACATTCCACTTTTCTTCTTGTCCACCATCTTCTCCATCAGATCTTCCAGAAAGCTTGTGCAATCCCCCATTGAAATCCCATTTTTTTCTTATCCGCCATCTCACCTCATCCACACCCAAGTAGCTGCATACCAATAGAGTACCACAGTATAAATCATAATACCCATAAAACCTAGCAGTCAAACATGAAATGGTTCCAATCCTGTTTCCACCATTCATTTTTTCCCAACACTTAAATAAGGGCTGTGTTTCATGTAGGCTTACCCTGGAATGACGTTTTGATAACCGTGTAAATTTCTGGGACAAGATGACAAAGATAGTCATCTGTATTTACCCCCACAAAAATGAAATATAATTAGCTGCTAATGTGGCTATTGAAAGGGTTAAACCTTTTAAACGGTTAATACATTGTGTTATGATAAACTGTAAGGTCTCCTCTTCAGGAGACCTCTGTGTGTGTGTGTGTGTTAACACCTGTTTTGAGTGTTGTGCCCTTCAGACACGATCAGAAGGCGGAAACCGCCTACGTTCATACTCCTCATGTCTGGGCCACACCTGCCTATGAGGTTCTGAGAATACGACTGGTTTCCTGAGAACACAAGGCTACCGCAGGCCTAATGAAAACAGCCACCTGTCAGAAGATGCTTGGACTCGTTCACCTTATGATCCTATACTTGTGATGAAAGATCAAGTTTCAGTCAAACCCACTTCTGAGCTTTTAATTGCTGACAAGATGGTTGCTGCTGTCATGGGGAGGTTAGATTTATTAAAATGTTGTTGCCAGGGAAAGTCACACGGAGGACTGGGGAGGCTATATGAGTTACAGGATGTCTTAGACATTTTGCAGAACCTGGGGAGAGCTATCAAAAACTGTACCAACAGCTGCCTACAATTGTATTACTAAAGGAGAATTTTAATACTTAACTTCTTATGGCTGCAGCCCGACGTCGGTACACTTATGACAACAGCCAGCTCAAAGTGCAGGGCGCGAAATTCAAAAGATTTTTTTTTTTTTAATATTTAACTTTCACACATTAACAAGTCCAATACAGCATATGAAAGGTACACATCTTGTGAATCCAGCCAACATGTCCGATTTTTAAAATGTTTTACAGGGAAGACACAATATGTAAATCTATTAGCTAACCATGTTAGCAAAAGACAACACTTTTCTTACTCCATCAGTAGCTACCACAAATTCGACCAAATAAAGATATAAATAGCCACTAACCAAGAAACAACTTCATCAGATGACAGTCTGATAACATATTTATTGTATAGCATATGTTTTGTTAGAAAAATGTGCATATTTCAGGTATAAATCATAGTTTACATTGCAGCTACAGTCAGAAATTGCACCGAAAGCAGCCATAATAATTACAGGCACCAACGTCAAATACCTAATTACTCATCATAAAACATTTCTGAAAAATACAGTGTACAGCAAATGAAAGACAGGCATCTTGTGATTCCAGCCAATATTTCCGATTTATTAAGTGTTTTACAGCGAAAAAAAAAATGTAGCGTTATATTAGCTTAGCACAATAGCCAGAAACACTTGGGCGCCGGCGACTACGACAGATATATGAAATAGCATCATAAAATGGGTCTTACTTTTGCTGATCTTTCATCAGAATGTTGGACAAGGTGTCCTTTGTCCAGAACAGTCGTGCTAGATATGTATCTTGTTGTGATATTTCACATAACTAATATGTGCTTTGAAAGCCTTCCATCTGGTACTCGCTGTCGTTTGGTCAGTGTTCAATGTAAAATAAACATCTTTATGCACTCCAACGTAATGTAAGAAGTCTGGGTCCTGTAACCATCTGGGACGCAAACACCATACTAGTTTTGTATGCCTATAAAATAATGACTCATGGGAACGGTCACTCAGAACAATACTATCATAGCCACGCCCTGCTACATTGGGAAGCAATGAGCAAGAAACTAAAAAGTAGTCTGTATGAGAAAATTATTTAAAATGTTGACGAGTAACAGGAATACTCCCTTTTACTCTGGTTCTGAGTCCTCCAAGGTTCACATAGATTTAAGTCCTTAATGAAAAGCTGTAATTTCTTTCTACTCTGCTAGTGGGAAGTGTCTAAACCAGAGGAGTGATCTAGATGAGGATCAATTAAAATCCCCTGCCATTAGGACTTTACCAGGAAGGGAGGTTATCAACAGAAATAAATTCTCAAAAAATGTGGGATTTCATCATTAGGACCATAAACATTAACCAGATTAATATGCTCATTCAAAGAGTTCCCTCCCTGATACCAGATGTATCAGTTATAATATTATTCACTTGAAACGGAACAGATTTATGAATTAAAACCATAACACCATGAGAATGAGAGGAGAAACAGGATGCTATTACTTGCCATCTCCTGCATACTTTAAGTAGCTCATCCTTCAACAAGTGAGTGTATTGTAGGAACACAATAGATTAATGAAGCTGTTTAAGCCTAGTAATAACCTGTTTAAGCTTGGATAGTTTACAAACTCCACAGACATTCCACAAAGTACATTTCAGTTTAAACAAAGACGTAAACATGGAATAAGCTATAGCATAAAGACATGTCTAAAATATGTTTAGTAACCAGAAGGAACGCAGGAATATTTTGTAGTGAGAAAAATATGTAAAGATCTGTTGGAACAAACAAAAATAAATCTATGCTAACTGTAAAACACTGCACCCCATTCTACTGTCTACCTAACCGAGACATCCAACGCTTCCTCCCCCACCTCCCGCAATCGTAGAGTGTAGCCTTGTAGACGACTGATCCATTAAAACCTGTTAGGGATCAGTGTACCGCTAGCAGTCCACCTGCGACAACATCCGGTGAAATTGCAGAGCGCCAAATTCAAAATATTAATATTAAACATTCATGAAAATACAAGTGTTATACACCATTCTTTAGCTTAGAATCTTGGTAATCGAACCGCGTTGTCCGATTTACAATAGGCTTCACGGCGAAAGCAGAGCATTCGATTATCTGAGATCAGCACCCCACAACAACATATTTTTCAAACCAGCACAGGCGTCACAAGATCCCAAATAGCGATAAAATAAATCACTTACATTTGAAGATCTTCCTCTGTTTGCAATCCCAAGGGTCCCAGCTACAAGATGAATGGTTCGTTTTGTTCGATAAAGTCCTTCTTTATATCCTAAAAAGTCAGTTTAGTAGGAGTCATTGAGTTCAGTAATCCACCAGTTCAACATGCAGACAAAGTCCCAAAAGTTACCGGTAAAGTTCATCCAAACCAGTCAAACAACACTTCTAATTAATTGTCAGGTAGTCTAATATCTAAATAAATGATAGTACTTCATACGGCGTCTAGTATTTTCAATAGGAAAGGAAAATTACAAAGAGCGCACCCTCGTTCACGCGGGCAAAGAGACTACTTTTCCCTTAGTGCTCCCCATGGACAAATAACAATTACTCAATGGTTTTTCAAAAACCAAGCCTGAAACCATGTATAAAGACTGTTGACATCTAGTGGAAGCCATAGGAACTTCAATTTGGGAGCCAGAAGTCAGTTTTCAATAGCTTTACATTTGAAGTGGCTGGAAGCTTAAAAAGAAAAAGCTTGGTTTTCGCCTGCCATAACAGTTCTTTTAGACCCACAGACATTATTTTAACAGTTTTAGAACTTCAGTATTTTCTATCCAATTCTACCATTTATATGCATATCCTAGCTTCTGGGCCTGAGTGACAGGCAGTTTACTTTGAGCACGTCAGACAACCGAAATTCAGGATACTGCCCCCTAGACCAGAGAGGTTTTAAAGGGAGCAGTTTAACCCAAGCGACTCTAAACATGACAAAGTGTCTCCTGCCTTCTCTCGGTCATTAATCCTCACGAACAGAATAAAAGGCGTATCTTGTACCAAAGCCACTCCTGCGTTGTCTTGGCTGTGTGCCCAGGGTCGTTGTCCTGTTGGAAGGTGAACCTTCACCCCAGTCTGAGGACCTGAGCGCTCTGTAGCAGGTTTTCATCAACGATCTCTCTTTGCTCTGTTAATCTTTCCCTTGATCCTGACTAGCCTCCCAGTCCCTGCCGCTGAAAAACATCCCCACTGCATGATGCTACCACCACCATGCTCTACAGACAATTACTTCGACATCATGGCTTGGTTTTTGCTCTGACACGCACTGTCAAATGTGGGACCTTATATAGACAGGTGTGTGCCTTTCCAAATCATTTCCAATCAATTGAATTTACCACAGGTTGACAATCAAGTTGTAGAAACATCTCAAAGTTGATAAACGGAAACAGGATTCACCTGAGCTCAATGTCGAGTATCATAGCAAAGGGTCTGAATACCTATGTAAATAAGGTATTTCTGTTGTTTTTTTATATAAACGTGAAAACATTTCTAAAAACCTGTATTTGCTTTGTCATTATGGGGCATTGTGTGTAGATTGATAAGGAACATTGTTTATTTAACCTGTCTGGCACCGGCGTTCCGCTAGCGGAACTCTTCCCACATTCCACTGAAAAGGCAGAGCGCGAAATTCAAAAGATATTTTTTAGAAATATTTAACTTTCACACATTAACAAGTCCAATACAGCAAATGAAAGATACACATCTTGTGAATCCAGTCAACATGTCCGATTTTTAAAATGTTTTACAGCGAAAACACCACATATATTTGTGTTAGCTCACCACCAAATACAAAAAAGGACAGACATTTTTCACAGCACAGGTAGCATGCACAAAGCCAACCTAACTAACCAAGAACCAACCAAACTAACCAAGAAACAACTTCATCAGATGACAGTCTTATAACATGTTATACAATAAATCTATGTTTTGTTCGAAAAATGTGCATATTTGAGGTATAAATCAGTTTTACATTGCAGCTACCATCACAGCTACCGTCACAAATAGGACCGAAGCAGCCAGAGTAATTACAGACACCAACGTCAAATACCTAAATACTCATCATAAAACATTTCTGAAAACTCGATGGTGTACAGCAAATTAAAGACAAACATATTGTGAATCCAGCCAATATTTCCAATTTTTTAAGTGTTTTACAGCGAAAACACAATATAGCATTATATTAGCTTACTACAATAGCCTACCACACTACCGCATTCATTCATCAAGGCACGTTAGCGATAGCAATATTCACGTTAGCGATAGGGAATAAACCAGCAAAAGATATTAATTTTCACTAACCTTCATAAACCTTCATCAGATGACAGTCCTATAACATCAGGTTATACATACACTTATGTTTTGTTCGAAAATGTGCATATTTAGAGCTGCAATCAGTGGTTATACATTGTGCTAACGTAGCATCTTTTTCCCAGAATGTGCAGATATTTTTATGACACTCAACTATTCTGACCAAATAACTATTCATAAACGTTACTAGAAAATACATGTTGTATAGGAAATGATAGATACACTAGTTCTTAATGCAATCGCCGTGTTAGAATTCTAAAAATAACTTCAGTACGACGTACTCTCTCTCAGCGAGAGAGTACCCAAAATCTGGGCGCAAACAACTATTTCACATGTTCGACAGATATATGAAATAGCATCATAAAATGGGTCCTACTTTTGATGATCTTTCATCAAAATGTTGTACAAGGGGTCCTTTGTCCAGAACAATCGTTGTTTGGATTTAGAATGTCCTCTTCTCCAGTCAATTAGCACGGAAAGCTAGCAAAGTGGTGCGAAGCTCTCCTTCCTGAACAAAGGCACACAAAGCAACACGCCTAACGTCCCGAATAAATTTCAATAATCTAATAAAACTATATTGAAAAAACATACTTTACGATGATATTGTCACATGTATCAAATAAAATCAAAGCCGGAGATATTAGTCGTCTATAACGGCAGCTTTCCAGAAGGCAAAACCAGGTCCCCTCACGCGCTCTCCAGAAAACTGGTGACACGTCATACAAAGAGCTTTTATTCAACCCCAGATCAAGTTATACACTCCATTTCTTCTCTCACTGCCTGTCGACATCTAGTGGAAGACGTATGAAGTGCATCTATACTAATAAATATCAAGGACATTTATAGGCAGGCCCTAGAACAGAGCATCGATTTCAGATTTTCCACTTCCTCACAGGAAGTTTGCTGCAAAATGAGTTCTACTCACAGATATAATTCAAACGGTTTTAGAAACTAGAGAGTGTTTTCTATCCAATAGTAATAATAATATGCATATTGTACGAGCAAGAATTGAGTACGAGGCCGTTTAAATTGGGCACGATTTTCCCCCAAAGTGAAAACAGCGCCCTCTGTCCTCAACAGGTTGATCAATTTTAGAATAAGGCTGTAACGTAACAAAACGTGGAAAAGGTCAAGGGGTCTAAATACTTTCCAAATGGGAGAGGGGATACCGCGTCAGTTGTACAACTGAATGCATTCAACTGAAATGTGTCTTCCGAATCAGAGAGGTGCGGAGGGCTGCCATAATCGACATCCACGTCTTCGGCGCCCGGGGAACAGTGGGTTAACTGCCTTGCTCAGGGGCAGAACAGATTATTACCTTGTCTTCGGGGATTCGATCCAGCAACCTTTCGGTTACTGTCCCAATGCTCTAACCACTAGGCTACCTGTACGTATTCACACAAGTAGGCTGTGCAATACAAAAGGAGAATAAAACTATTCTAACAGTATCTCATAAGTCAAGAAAATTATGACCCATATCATCCTCCACTCACTACCACAAGGGTTAGAAACTACACAGACTCATTTCATATAACTTTAAAACACTGTCAGTTTGTCTACTTCACTTCATCACTCTACTCTGAACACTCCAGATAGCCCAGTTAATAAAACAAATGCTGGCAATACTGGTGTCAAACCATACAAGTCTCAGTACCATGAAATAACATCTTCCTTCTCATTGAAACAGTTCTACTGCAACTTTTCATACACAGTGAGAAGTTAGAATGAAAAACAAACTTAGTTAGATAGAACCCTGCTCTTACCATGATTAACAGATTTCCCAATCTTCATCTTTAATGTTGGCATTTAGCTCCAGTGTTTGACTGCAGTCCTCCAGCTTCACTGATGCCATCTCTGGATCATGCAGAGCAAACTGGGCTCCACTGTCACAATCAGGACCCAGTGACTGTAGGTTTGGACTCAGTGTGGAAGGAGAGAGGCAGGCTGGGTTTGTCCTCACTGTTGATGTTACCGGCCTCATACCTGAGTCGGCAAGTAGTAGAGGAGAAACGGACACAAAAGTTATTTTCTTCACAGTTCTGGCACTTTCTTTATTCTCTATTAAATATATTATATTTTTTCTTGTTCAATTATCTAATTCAGTGCTTGACTTGGACTGAAATAGTTTCCGATACTCATTGTGGGTGCCGGTACTGTTTATATTTAGGTGCAGGAGCTCCACAATACTTTTGAGCTAATACTTAACCTGTAGTAGACAAATGCATAAATGACTCAAAAAACATTTAGTACAAGTTTACAGTTAGTTTTTGGCAGCACTATGTACCATTTTCCTTAACCCTCTTCACGGTATTATTCCAATCAAAAAACAATTGTATTTCCGTTCACACCATAGTATCATTTATAGACAGAAACTGAATGTGTCAATATTTTACACATGTAGAAACTGATAATCATTACATTTAGCTTCAAAACAGTAGTGCGACCTTAAAATTGTCTCTGCTGCACCCACACTGCCTGCACCGAAGTCCGTTGACGCAGACCGGATGGGCGCCGCCATTTTACCAGCTTGTGAATTTTTCCTTCCATGGACCTCTACGGACAATTCCTTCGACCTCGTGGCTTGGTTTTTGCTCTAACATAGGGCTGGGCGACGTGGCAAAAATATCATACCATGGTATTTTTCACATTTTTGGCGGTATTTTATGTTTTTGATTAATAAAAGGTCTACATTTGCTTTATGAGTGGTGCGTGACCGTAGGGTGGCAACATTTATATTCCCAAAAAATTTGATGGGTCTTTCTCCATTCTGATTGTTTTATAGTGTTCAATTCAACCTAAAATAATTTCCTGCACTCATTTGAGATAATTTACACACTGGGCAAAAATACTAGGGCTTATTTTTAACCAAATGTTGCAATTGTAATTTAGATCAAAACACCAAGGTGATCTTTTGAAATCATGGAAATTGATTATTCTAATTCTATAGTCTATAAATAGTGGGCACTTCTACCTTCTCATTGAAACAGTTAATCATGAAACAGTTCTTCTGCAACTTTTCATACACAGTGGGAAGTTGGAACGAAAAACACAAACTTAGAACCTGCTCTTACCATGAGAAACAGATATTCCAATCTTCTCCTCCTCTTCTTCTTCATCTTTAATGTTGACATTCAGCTCCAGTGTTTGACTGCAGTCTTCCAGCTTCACTGATGCCATCTCTGGATCCTGCAGTGCAAACTGGGCTCCACTGTCACAATCAGGACCCAGTGACTGTAGGTTTGGACTCGGTGCAGAAGGAGAGAGGAGGGCTGGGTTTGTCCTCTCTGTTGATGTTACCGGCCTCATACCTGAGTCGGCAAGTAGTAGAGGAGAAACGGACACAAAAGTTATTTTCTTGCCAGTTCTGGCACCTTCTTTATTCTCTAAAAATATATTATATTTCTTTTTGTTCAATTATCTAATTCAGTGCTTGACTTGGACTGAAATAGGTGCTGGTACTGTTTATATTTAGGTGCAGGAGCTCCACAATACTGTTGAGCTAATATTCTATAAAGAGGAACATGAGCTCAAACAGTAGAAATTTGAGGTGAACTCTTGTCCAAGTCAAGAACGGATCTCATTTCAATAGATCAGGTAGGTGAGCATTGGCAACAAAACATTATTGCATTAACATTAAAACACAACGGACACACAACGTTAAGATCACTTAATATATAGATTTCCTAAACTCACATAAAATGACTCAAAAACCATGAAGTACAAGGTTAGTTTGTTTCAGGCAGCACTATGTATTATTTTCCTGAAGAACCGCGTCTTCGTCGTTTCAATCAAAAACCAGTACTATTTCCGTTCACACCATACTCAAATGTATAGATAAAGATAGAAACAACTACATGTGTCTGAATATTAGTACACATGTAGAAAACCAACAAGCATTACATTCAGCTTCAAAACAGTAGCGCAACCGTAAAATGGTCTGCACCCACACTGCCTGCACTTTAGTCCGTTGACCCAGTCCGAGGCGGCGCCGCCATTTTACCAGCGTGTGAATTTTACACAAAACCGATAACATGCAGCTCAGAAATCTCAAATAAATGGATTCTTTATGAAAATTAACATGAGCAGAATATGTACATCCACTAAGACAAACCCAACGTTTCTAGTTACGTGACTTGTAAAATAGTATAACGTCACCACGTTCTTCACTCGGTTTGACACAAATATCACATCAAACCTTTACCAAACGTGATAATAATTTAATGGATTTGTTACCTAGCATGGAATGACATGTTTTTTCGAAATTAGAAAATGTAAACGTGCTATTACGTACCTGTAGTAATAAAGGGAAACGGGCACAAAAGATACCTTCTTGACTGCACAGTTCTGGCGCTTTTTTATTCTGAAGAATGGTGCGCGCCTGTCGGGAACTTCCTGTTCCCCCACTAACACCGTCCGTGCATTGTGGGATCCTTGGGCTGGCCCTACCCTGTTACATGAGAAGGGGGTAGCTGCTGCTGCCCTCTCCTCCTCCCAAATGTATTACTTGGGTCTCGGGACGATTGGGGCTACTCTCTGGCAGATGATTAAACGGGCGTCTGTATATAATTAACATTTCATTATTTATTTGTCCATATTTTTTCATTGTTTCTGTGATTTAAAAAAATACAATTAACATTTAAATTAAATTATTTTAGAGTCCGGTTTAAGTTGTATTTTACTATTTTGATACTTTGTACATGGCAGCTGATAAGCATTAACGCAGCAGTCGCAGTGCGAACTGCATTGCTACAGATGCTAGTTCGAAGCCGGTGCCGGCCGTGACCAGGAGACCCATGAGGCGACGCACGATTGGCCCAGAGTCGTCTGAGTTAGGGGAGGGTTTGGCCGGCCAGGATGTCCTTGTCCCATACAGCATTTCCTCTGACGTTATTTTTGGGGGGTGGAGGGGTATAATTTGTATGCATACAATGTATAATAGTAATATTTAAAATTACTGTCTGGTAATTTTGTATACATTTATTTAAATTTGCATCTGGTCGCTTCTGGGGGGGTTCTGGTAAGATGCCAGCAAAGCTGGCTCAATTCCGGTAGATGGAAACAGCCTGATGTACTTGGGCCGATTCTTGGCAGTCATTAATTCTGATTCCGGGCCGAGTCAATCAGTTCCGGCCCACCGGAAGAGGGCCGCTTCTGGGCCTATTCCTCATTGCGAAGTTGCTATATATTGGCAGGAACTGGAACAAGCTGTGATACACGTCGATCCAGACCACCCCAAACAGGCTCAATGGGTGACATGTCTAGTGAGTATGCAGACCATGGAAGAATTGGGACATTTTCAGCTTCCAGGGATTGTGTACAGATCCTTCGGTGGATGAATGGCAGGACGATGGGCCTCGGGATCTTGTCATGGTATCTCTGTGCATTCAAATTACCATTGATAAAATACAATTGCGTTCGTTGTCTCCCATACCATAACCCAATGCTACCATGGAGTACTTTGTAGACAACAGCAAACCGCTCCCGACACAACACCCTACACGTGGTCTGCAATTGAGAGGCTTGTTGGGCATACCGCTAAATTCTCAAAAACAACTTGGAGGCGGCTTATGGTAGAGAAATGAACATTAAATTATCTGGTAGCAGCTATGGTGCACATTCCTGCAGTCAGCATGCCAATTGCATGCTCTCTCAAAACTTGAGACATCTGTTGCATTGGGTTGTGTGACATAACTGCACATTTTAGTGGCATTTTCGTTTTATATTTGTTAGGGATCCCCATTAGCTGCTGCCAAGGCAGCACCTTCTCAGCTACTCTTGTCCCCAGCACAAGGTGCACCTGTGTAATGATGATCATGCAATTTAATCAGCTTCTTGATATGCCACACCTGTCAGGTGGGCGGATTATCTTGGCAAAGGAGAAATGCTCACTAATAGGGATGTAAACAAATTTGTGCACAACATTTGAGAGAAATAAGCTTTGTGTGTGTATGGAACATTTATGGGATGAAACATGGGACACTTTACATGTCGCGTTTATATTTTTGTTCAGTACATACGGTATAAAAAATAAATAATACAAACTAAAATCAGCCTGCTTTTCTGTTCTAATCAGGTTCCTACACAGGCTCAGAAGGATCCTCTAAGGCTGGAACATTTTCTGGCGACAGTAGTCTGTGAAGTCTTGGAGGCCCAAAAACTTCTCAGCTGTAGATATAATTATGTCCAGGAAGCTTGGCCCCAGTGATGTACTGGGCCGTTCGCACTACCCTCTGTAGTGCCTTGCGGTCGGAGGCCGAGCATTGCCATAACAGGCAATGATGCAATAGGTTTTGTCATGCCTGCTTCACGGCTGTCTTGGTGTGCTTGGACCATGTTAGTTTGTTGGTGATATGGACACCAAGGAACTTGAAGCTCTCAACCTGCTCCACTGCAGCCCCGTCGATGAGAATGGGGGCGTGCTCGGTCCTCTTTTTCCTGTAGTCCACAATCATCTCCTTTGTCTTGATCACGTAGCATTTTCTTCACAATAAGTGTATCCAGATCACTTGATTGACGTACAACATTTGCAACTAGTTGCGTTGCATCCACCACCATATCTTCTTCAGAACTGTGGCTCCTTGCCCCTCTTCACTGCCTCCACATGGCAGATTTGCTGAACAGTCCTGATCCTTGACACCTCAACCTCTTTCACCCTAACAGGGCACTCTGGGAATTCGGGAATATGAGCCCCACCACAGTTGCAACATTTTACATTCAAACTCTTCAATGCCCCTCAAAAATGAAATGCTAATTAGCTGCTAATGTAGCGTTGTTCATCTCCACGTCTACCGCTTCATAGTAATGTAAGTTATGTAAATTACTTGAATATGGCTTATTGTGAGGTCAATAACTATGTGCAATGAAACCTTGTTTTCATTCAAACCAATTATAGCCGTAGCTCTAGTTTTCCTCATCTTCAGGTTCTCAAACTGAACAGGACATCAGTAGTCCGCATGCACAGATATTTATATATAAAGTCTATTTATCTCAAATCAATGTCACGTGGTTAATCAAAATTATATCTAAAATAAAATTACACAAATCTAAAAGTAACTTCTATTGCCATTGCCAAAACTAGCTTACATAAAGCTAACAAATAAAAACAATCGCAGCCTGCAGGTAGAAAATATCCTGATGAAATAAATATCATATGAATCAAATTGGCTACACATGGCCTGTCTGCAAGAAACTTGAAACATTGTATCAACTATTCATTTGGTCTGGCCTGTGCTAGCAAACTTGCAACGTTGTATAAAATATTTTGGGCCCTCAGTTTCCCATGACAGCGAGCTCCAGACAGACAGACAGACAGCTGTAGGGATATTTTGCACAAAGGATAAGAAGTAATTAGGTAGGCCTGTTTTATGACGTTTCCACCGGATCAGAGCATGACAGTTTTGGTGGTTATCAAAAGGGAGAGAGCTGGACATTTTCAAATAGGCTACGTTGAGGAACTATTATCATTCTCAATGGATGTAGAAACAGACTTCACATACTTGCTGTTTGAGCTGAACATTTTTATATTTGAGAAACTCCACAGTGACGGTGAGTTAAGACAATCAGAAATAGTATCAGATCCCCAAATGGGCACATTTATAGGCCTACATTTACACAGAGGCCAGCTAGCCTATAGGACTACTTCAATGAGTAATCAGGTGTGTGTCCTTACTCAACATTGACAGGACCACACTAAACAAAACACAATGAATAAATTGACAACTCCTAAATGGAATGAAATACACCAAAACTTCTCAAGTGTAGACTAAGTTATACGCTCTGCAAACAATGTGTCCACTCCTACAATGACAATGGTAAGACTGTAATAATAATGTATTGAATGCATTACCGTAACCAAACAAACATTGTAGATTAGAAATGATGGTGATAGTGGTGTGCCATTCCCTCCGCAATGGACGAGTCCACTCAGACAGACAATGGATTAGTCCACTCAGACAGCCGTGAATCAGACAGATGGCTCATGTGCCATACATTTTTATATATATATACTGTATATATATATTTGCCACTGCTTGACTAAAAAAAGCTTGGTTGACCAACAGCCTATCTATCAACCAAACAATCTACCAGTTGACTAAATGGGGTCTCAGTCCTAAAAGCTTTTCAACAGTCAAAGGCAAAAATAATGAAAATTATTAGTATTTTCATCCTCCTCTCACTCATTTCAACTATACAGACTCATCTCAACTATACAGACTCATTTCATAGAACTTTAAAACACTGGCAGTTTGTCTACTTCATGTCACGATAGTCGTCATATTCCTCCTCCTCAGACGAGGAGAGGAGAGAGGGATCAGAAGACCAATGTGCAGCGAGGTATGTAGACATCATGAATTTATTAGATAAGACGAACACTGAACCGAACTATACTTGATAAATACAAAATAACAAACAGACAACGTAGACTGACCTGAACATGCAAACTACATAAAATGAAGAACGCACGAACAGGAAAGAACGAACGAACGAACGAATGAGACGAGACAGTACCGTGTGGTGCAATAAACACAGACACAGCGACAATCACCCACAACAAACAATGTGAAACAACCTCCCTATGTATGTCTCTCAATCAGAGGAAAACGAAAACACCTGCCTCTGATTGAGAGCCATACAAGGTCAATTAAACCAGACACTTAACATAGAACAAACAACACAGACTGCCCACCCAGCTCACGTCCTGACCCACTAAACACAACTATACAAAAGGAAAACAAGGTCAGGAACGTGACATTACCCCCCCCCCCAAGATGCGGACTCCGGCCGCAAAACTCAACCTCAAGGGGAGGGTTTGGGTGGGCATCTGTCCACGGTGGCGGCTCCGGCTCTGGACGCTGTCCCCACACCACCATAGTCACTCCCCGTCTCCGTATCCCCCTCCCAATGACCACCCTCCAACTAAACCCACCTAAATGAAGGGGCAGCATCGGGATAAGGGGCAGCACCGGGATAAGGGGCAGCACCGGGCTGAGGGACGGCAGCTCCGGGCTGAGGGACGGCAGCTCCGGGCTGAGGGACGGCAGCTCCGGGCTGAGGGACGGCAGGTCCTGGCTGAGGGACGGCAGGTCCTGGCTGGACGGCTCTGGCAGGTCCTGGCTGGACGGCTCTGGCAGGTCCTGGCTGGACGGCTCTGGCAGGTCCTGGCTGGACGGCTCTGGCAGGTCCTGGCTGGACGGCTCTGGCAGGTCCTGGCTGGACGGCTCTGGCAGGTCCTGGCTGGACGGCTCTGGCTGGTCCCGGCTGGACGACGGCTCTGGCTGGTCCCGGCTGGACGACGGCTCTGGCTGGTCCCGGCTGGACGACGGCTCTGGCTGGTCCCGGCTGGACGACGGCTCTGGCTGGTCCCGGCTGGACGACGGCTCTGGCTGGTCCCGGCTGGACGACGGCTCTGGCTGGTCCCGGCTGGACGACGGCTCTGGCTGGTCCCGGCTGGACGACGGCTCTGGCTGGTCCTGTCTGGCGGAAGGCTCTGGCTGGTCCTGTCTGGCGGAAGGCTCTGGCTGATCCTGTCTGGCGGAAGGCTCTGGCTGATCCTGTCTGGCGGAAGGCTTTGGCTGCTCCTGTCTGGCGGAAGGCTCTAGCGGCTCCTGTCTAGCGGACGGCTCTGAAGGCTCATGGCAGACGGGCGGCTTTGCAGGCTCAGTCCAGACGGGCAGTTCATGCGGCGCTTGGCAGACGGACAGTTCAGACGGCGTTGGGCAGACGGGCAGTTCAGGCGCCGCTGGGCAGACGGCCAGCTCTGACAGCTCGGGACAGACGGGCAGCTCTGACAGCTCGGGACAGACGGGCAGTTCTGGGCAGACTGGCAGACCTGTAGGGAGGAGACGGAGAGACAGCCTGGTGCGTGGGGCTGCCACAGGACCCACCAGGCTGGAGAGACCTACAGGAGGCTTGATGTTAAAAGGAGGCACCTGAAGGACCGGGCTGTGGGGGAGCACTGGAGCTCTGGTGCGCAGCCTTTGCACCACTCCCCCAGGCTGGAGTACTACTCCAGCCCGTACCCTCCAGAGTGCAGGCACAGGTTGAACCGGGCTGTGGATGAGCACTGGAGATCTAGTGCCTACTACGCGCACCTCTCCCTTAGGCTCCACTCCCACATTTGCCCGGTACGAGCGAAGCGTAGGCATAGGACGCACTGCACCCTCCCAGCGCCCCGGAGACACAGCACGCAGAGCCGGCGCAGGATACCCTGGACCGAAACTGCGTACCGGAGACCAGACGCGCTGAGCAGGCACGATACGCCCAGGCTGGATGCCTACACTCACACGACACTTTCGGGGGCTGCCCTATAGCGCACCGGGCTATGGGCACACACTGGCGACACCGTGCGCTTAACCGCATAACACGGTGCCTGACCAGTGACGCGTTGCTTAATATAATCACGAGGAGTGCGCTCAGGTCTGCTACCTGGCTTAGCCACACTCCTCCCTACCCCCCCCCCCCCAAAAAAAATTTCTGGGGTTGCCTCTCGTACCTGTCGCGCTGCCGTGCTGCCTCCTCATATCGCCGCCGCTCAGCTTTCGCTTCCTCCAGCTCAGCTTTGGGGCGGCGATACTCCCCAGCCTGTGCCCAGGGTCCTTCTCCGTTCAAAATCTCCTCCCATGTCCAGGAGTCCTGGGATTTCTGCTGCTGCTGTCGCTGCCCTTTTCACGAATGAGACGAGACAGTACCGTGTGGTGCAATAAACACAGACACAGCGACAATCACCCACAACAAACAATGTGAAACAACCTCCCTATGTATGTCTCTCAATCAGAGGAAAACGAAAACACCTGCCTCTGATTGAGAGCCATACAAGGTCAATTAAACCAGACACTTAACATAGAACAAACAACACAGACTGCCCACCCAGCTCACGTCCTGACCCACTAAACACAACTATACAAAAGGAAAACAAGGTCAGGAACGTGACACTTCACTTCTTTAGTCACTCCAGATAACCCAGTTGTTCAGGTATGGGTTGTCAGAATTACAGAAGTCAACCTATCAATAGACTGGGTTATAACTTAAGGAGGTCTAATTTACAGATAGATAGAACCTGCTCTTACCAATTTTCTCCATCTTTAATGTTGACATTCAGCTCCATTGTTTGACTGCAGTCCTCCAGCTTCACTCATGCCATCTCTGGATCCTGCGGTGCAAACTGGGCTCCACTGTCACAATCAGGACCCAGTGATTGTAGGTTTCTACTCAGTGTGGAAGGAGAGAGGCAGGCTGGGATTGTCCTCACTGTTGATGTTACCGGCCTCATACCTGAGTCGGCAAGTAGTAGAAGAGAAACAGACAAAAGTTATTTTCTTGAAAGTTCTGGCAAGGTCTTTATTCTCTAAAAAAATATTATATTTTTTCTTGTTCAATTATCTAATTCAGTGCTTGACTTGGACTGAAATATTTGCCGATAAACATTTTGGGTGCCGGTACTGTTTATATTTAGGTGCAGGAGCTCCACAATACTTTTGAGCTAATACTTAACATGTAGTAGATAAATGCATAAACGACTCAAAAACCATTTAGTACAAGGTTAGTTAGTTTTAGGCATCACTATGTGCTATTTTCCTTAATAACCTTGTATTCACTGTATTACTTCAAAAACACAACACAGTAGTGCAACTGTAAAATTGTCTCCCTTTGCGGATTAAGTTTGTTGATGCAGAACGAGTGGCGCTGCCATTTTACCAGTTTGTAAACATTTCCTTTCATGGAGCTTTACGGACAATTCCTTCAACCTCATGGCTTGGTTTTTGCTCTGACATGCACTGTCAAATGTGGGACCTTATATAGACAGGTGTGTACCTTTGCAAATCATGTCCAATCAATTGAATTTACCACAGGTGGACTCCAATCAAGTTGTAGAAACATCTCAAGGATAGTCAATGGAAACAAGATGCACCCGATCTCAATATCGAGTCTCATAGCAAAGGGTCTGAATACTTATGTAAATAAGGTATCTGTTTTTTTTGTTTTTGTTTTTATAAATGTGAAAACATTTATAAAAACCTGTGTGTGCTTTGTCATTATGGGGTATTGTGTGTAGATTGATGAGGACCGTTTCTTATTTAATCCATTTTAAAATAAGGCTGTAACGTAACAAAATGTGGAAAAAGTCAAGGTGTCTGAATACTTTACGAATGCACTGTATGTATTCATATCAGTAGCCTGGTACTGTATGTATTCATATCAGTAGGCTGGTACTGTATGTATTCATATCAGTAGGCTGGTACTGTATGTATTCATATCAGTAGTCTGGTACTGTATGTATTCATATCAGTAGTCTGGTACTGTATGTATTCATATCAGTAGGCTGGTACTGTATGTATTCATATCAGTAGGCTGGTACTGTATGTATTCATATCAGTAGTCTGGTACTGTATGTATTCATATCAGTAGCCTGGTACTGTATGTATTCATATCAGTAGCCTGGTACTGTATGTATTCATATCAGTAGCCTGGTACTGTATGTATTCATATCAGTAGGCTGGTACTGTATGTATTCATATCAGTAGGTTGGTACTGTATGTATTCATATCAGTAGGTTGGTACTGTATGTATTCATATCAGTAGGTTGGTACTGTATGTATTCATATCAGTAGCCTGGTACTGTATGTATTCATATCAGTAGCCTGGTACTGTATGTATTCATATCAGTAGCCTGGTACTGTATGTATTCATATCAGTAGGCTGGTACTGTATGTATTCTTATCAGTAGGCTGGTACCGTATGTATTCATATCAGTAGCCTGGTACTGTATGTATTCATATCAGTAGGCTGGTACTGTATGTATTCATATCAGTAGGTTGGTACCGTATGTATTCATATCAGTAGGCTGGTACTGTATGTATTCATATAAGTAGGCTGTGTAATACAAAGGGGAATAAAAATAATCTGAAAGTATCTCATGTCATTAGAATTATGAGCCATATCATCCTCCATTCATAGAACTTTAAAACACAGGCAGATTGTCTACTTCACTACTTTAGTCTACTCTCTGAGCACTCCAGATACCCCTGTGAATAAAACAAATGCTGGCAATACTGGTGTCAAACCATGCAAGTGTCAGTAGCATGAAATAACATATACCTTCTCATTGAAACAGTTCATCATGAAACAGTTCTACTGCAACTTTTCATGCACAGTGGGAAGTTGGAACGAACAACAAACTTGGATAGATAGAACCCTGCTCTTACCATGAGAAACAGATTTCCCAATCTTCTCCTCCTCTTCTTCATCTTTAATGATGACATTCAGCTCCAGTGTTTGACTGCAGTCTTTCAGCTTCACTGATGCCATCTCTGGATCCTGCTGTGCAAACTGGGCTCCACTGTCACAATCAGGACCCAGTGACTGTAGGTTTGGACTCAGTGTGGAAGGAGAGAGGCAGGCTGGGTTTGTCCTCACTGTTGATGTTACAAACCTCAGACTTAATCTGAGTCAGCCTGTAGTAATAAAGAGAAACAGACACAAAAGTTAATCTTGACAGTTCTGGCACGTTATTAATTCTAAAAGAATATTGTTTATATTTAGGTGCAGGAGCTCCACAATACTTTTTGAGCTAATATTCTATAAGAGGAACATGAGCTAAAACAGTAGAAATTTGAGGTGTCGGTACTCAGCCCGGGTGTGCGGACTGAGTGCAGGCAAGTCAAGCACTGATGTAATTGCAATAGATCTGGTCGCTAAGCATTGACAACAAAACATTAATTAATTCACATTAGACAAAGTATACACTTTAAATTAGGCTACACAACTCTAAACGCACTTAATCTATAGTAGATATCCCCTATACACATTAATGCATAAATTACCAAAAAAAACATTTAGTACAAGGTTGCAGTATGTTTTAGGCAGCACTATGTACTATTTTCCTGAATAACCTTGTCTTCACTGTATTATTCCAATCAAAAACCAATAGTAGTTCCGTTCACAACATAGTAACATGTATAGATAGACAGAAACAACTGAATGTCTCTGAATATTAGTTCACATGTAGAAAACTGATAATCATTGCATTTAGCTCCAAAACAGTAGTGCAACCGTAAAATGGTCTCTCTCTGCTGCACCCTCACTGCCTGAACTGAAGTCCGTTGATGCAGACCGAGTGGGAACCGCCATTTTAACAGCTCGTGAATTTTACACAAAACCAAAAGCTACATGTAAAACGAACCCAGAAATGTCAAATAAATTGATCCTTTATGAAATTACATTGACGAAATTATATACATCCACTCAGACTAACCAAAAGTCTCTATTGACAAGTTATCACGTTCACTCTGTCGTGGAAAATCGTCTCAGAAATATAACACTCGTAAGAACTTGTGAAATCAAATAGACTTTTTAATACAATGTATCACAAGCCGGAACGATCCGCGGATCCCACATCTTCCCAGAGCACTGGTTCGCTCTTTATACACATCCACACACATGAGATCATTACATACATTAATTAAATTACTTCTCCTATGGTCATCTGCCACCATTATCCTTCATTTCAGGCTTCCTGCTTGTCTACGCCCAATAACGCCTGTATCCGCTCTTGATTAGATTATAATGGGGGCAGGACCCCCTTGTCCCCTAAAATTAATATATGTCTATCTTGCCCTAAGCACTTATGGCCTTTACCCTAAGCACTTTATGGCCGTTCCTGTCAATTTTATCTTCATAATGGTGTCCTGCTTTTTCCATACATGCACTTTAAAGCACGTATGACTTTGGCCATCTGCTAATCTTTGGTTTCCTGTATTTACCAGAATGGCAAATGCACTCACGTCTGCCTTCTTCTCCTATTTTCTAATGTACACCTGTCTATTGTTTAATAGTGTGATATCTACCTACATATGTATCAATTACTCCTACATAATCCCTCCTCTTGAGGGTAATTAGCCTCAAAAACTATACTAAAATGACATATAGAGAGTAGATATCAATACCAACAATTGACTAAAACATTATCAAAATAAAGCTTACAAATCACTTGGACCAAACATCTCCAATACATAAACACAGACAGGAATAAAAAGATCCAATTGAAACATAATACACTTACAAAACCCAACTAGACCAAACATCTCCAATTAATAACATAAAATAGGAGTGAAAGATCTAGTTAAAATAAAAAACACTAATAATCAACCATTATATTTTGATGAAGCATGAGCATGTAGTATGAAGCCTTGCCTGAGGTTACAAAGAACACAAAGCATTAGGCAAGATAGATATGCTAAAACCCCTTTACATAAGAGCACAGTCCTCATCCTTACAAATAAGACAATCTCCTCTTTGACACTTTGCACAGAAAAAAGATTCTGGGTGATGGTTATGACCATCCTCATGAATTTTTGTACACCACTTGCAATTGTGACGCAAATGACACTTTTTGTGGACATGTATGAGTAAACATTCATCTGAACTGGGTATTTGAACATATACAGGGAAACCGTGACACGCATGACCACCCCCCCCCCCACTCACTTCATAGAGACAGTTAGGGTTACCAAAGGGGCAGTCAAGAGGTCCTCCAACCGCATTGCAAGGCTTTCCATACTTATTGGTATAATTGCCTGGGCTTCCCGGTACAGGATCAATCACCACAGGAGGGTCATCTCTCCTTACAGACATCTGTTTAACTGTTGTCTGAACCACAAATGACTTTACCAGGGGTAAAACACAACAAAATACAATACCCAAAGCCAACAACCCTCCTCTCAACATGATGGCCATCCTAGCAAACATAGCTTCCCACTTTCCTAATGCTAGGTCCAACCAATCCCAAACATGAGAGTCTAAACCAGCATTAGCCTTTACTTCTGCTCGTAATCATTTAAGTTTGGCCATAGCAATAGCAAAGGATCCATTAGGTGCAGTGTTATTGGGAATAAAGGTGCAACAGTCATCCCCAAACATGACACAAACTCCACCCTTCTCCACTAAGAGCCAATTGAGAGCCTGTCTATTTTGCCAT
This sequence comes from Salvelinus namaycush, assembly GCF_016432855.1. Lineage (NCBI taxonomy): Eukaryota > Metazoa > Chordata > Actinopteri > Salmoniformes > Salmonidae > Salvelinus > Salvelinus namaycush. The sequence continues at coordinate 59,685,252 of NC_052313.1, read as the reverse complement.
GTCATTTTACTGGTAGCCTGTACCTGTTCCCCCAACGCCGTTAGAGCCGAGTCATTATAGTTAATGAATCCACTCTAAGTTCTTATTTGGTGTTATCCACAAGAATATAGATTCAAATCCTGATTTAACCTCCTCTCTGGCCTTGAAATCCCCGAGGTACACCTCTAGGCTGTCCAATTGCATCAAGGTATACCTCAGGATCCTTCTCATAAGCCCTTTTAACTCTAGGTTTAACATAGTCATCATGGGGTGATTTAATAATAGTATCCTGTTTAATTGCTCTAACTAAGGCACAAAGACCAATCCATCCATCAGGCAATACATTCAACAGTTTGTTTATTCCACACATCCAGAAACTATCAGCAATACCTCTGTCTTGATTTTTCAACATAGTAAGAGATGGCACAACCTGCGTTATGTGACTACACAACCCTTCTCTATTCATAATCAACCCTTTATCATTACTTTTACAAACTCCCACATTCTCTAACACCCAAATAGTATCACATTCTACAGTGGTGTTTCCTACGTCAATTCCTTCGGTGTGGTGGCTGTAAAAACATTCATATTTTCCTTTAACCACAGTACTTCTGTCTAATTGAGGTCCATTTAATTCAGTTCTAATGATATAGGCAGCACAATCATTGTCTCCCAGCATGGTCTCATTCAACATATTTTTACCCCTAGTGCTTACCCAGAGCAATCCTATATTCTATGTCACACAAGGGAATAGAATACTTTCTATTGGTACAATGGTAATTTTTCCAACTTACACAGTTTTTAAATGATGCCGGTTCAGAGACTATTAAAAGATCAGACAAAGGTGATTTTCTACACAAAATACAATTGTCCATTCTGTGTTTGTTTGCCATATACTTAGCCCATTCGTACCACTCGTTCTTCACTACTTCTTCTCGTGTGCTGTCCTTGAGTGGTTCTAATTCTGATACATCTAGTTCTGTCGCTTTTACAATGTTCTTATCTTGAGGTAGATCATTAGAGTTTATCAGAAAGTTCCAAATGTCAGTAAAAAACTCTCCTGACTCTGATGTCTCAGGTTGCTTTGTGGGTACGGTGGTCTGCTTGGTAAGGGCAGTCGATGTCATCTTAGTGGTAGCTACTGTGGTCATCACAGCAGCCGCCACCCTTGTTGTTGTCGTTGTCACAGGTTCTTCCTGTTCAGGTGCAGGGGTAGGATCAATCTTAATGATCGTGGTGCTACTCCCTTCGGTCACTGTTGTTTTTGTTATTTCAACTATTAATTCTTCACCTTCAACTGGTTCAATCTGATTCATGATGAGCACCCACTCGTCTTTTTCTTTGATTAATGTCAGGTCACATCCTTTCGGGTCCCAAACGACTTCTCCCTTTGTTTGGTGATGTGTCCATCCACAGAGTGCAATCTCCGGTAAGGGTTTGATCCTTATTATTGAGATAGACTTCAGTTCTCCTGCTTCTGTTATAAGTTGAGGTGGAACAGAGATTCTAACCTTGTCAGTCTTTTTGGATTGTTCGGCTGGTTCCTCTCTTCTCTTCCTGCTTCCACCATACTTCTTGATTGTGCATGAGTCTGTTGTTTCTATACTAGCATTCACTGTTACTTCTGTTATGTCAATGTCATTATTCTTTTGTTGTTCTAACTTCAATTGTCTGTAAAGGAGACCATTCAAGAGCTGAAAAGTCAATTGTGGGGAAATCCCCATTTTCTTCAGCTTGTGGGACTTTTCCTCCTCTTTCTTCACCTGAGACTCCCTCCTCAGGCTGGACTTAGCTTCCATGTGGAAGGGTTTCAATTTTAGGGAAGAGATGTTCTCATTCTGTTCCTTGTGAGGCCTCTCCTCCTCTTCTGGGTGCATTAGTCGGTGCACCTGTCGCATTTTGGCTTTCACTTGATTTGCTGTTTTCTTGGCTCCTCCCTGGCGTCTCAATCGTTTCCTCTCTGTCCTCATCTCTATATGGTTGTGTACTTCTCTCTGTTGGGACTCAGGTGCAGTGGTTCAGATGGTACCACGTCTGGCTTCCTTTCACTTGGACGGCCGTTCTTGTTGCTTTGGCCACCTCATAGGGTCCTTCTCTCCTCGGTTGATCCCACTTCCTTCGGAACACTCACACGTAGACTAGATCTCCTGGTATCACTGGGAGAGGTCCTTCTGGTCCCCTTGGATCATCAGACGCGGAACCGCTCGTCCTGGTTCAGGTTTCTGCCTTCTTTCTGTGAGGCATTCAGACTTAGAGACTTATGGCCTCTGTTCTATGATTACACCATACATCCTCTTACTTCCATCACTCATCACACAACAAACTGACATTCCAGCTGAAGCTGGCGAACCCCTCTCCTTCTGGTTTCCTAAACATAAGACTTGGAAAACAACAGACAAAACATAACAGCATTGACAATGTTATGTGTTATGCATAAATATATTCATGAAAACTGAAATCTGAGACCATGACAATTCCCACTCTCTCTTCACCTGACTCTATGCCTCCAGGATACTTTTCTGCTGGACTCCACAAAAATAAAAGCCCTATAAAGCTTCCTCATGCTTTCACCCAGTCTTCCCCTTTCGGCCCCAGGTTCTGAGAGGTGTTCCCAAATCATGTCATTTTTTACTTAGTTTTCCATCTGCTCCATTTCAACTGATAATCATGTGCATAACCTTAATCAACATTATCTCTTCTTGAAGTAATTCAACACTGTATATGCTTTCACATCAATGCCTTTAACATGTTTGTTTAGAGTACAATATCCTAGCATCTATTATTTTTCACATGATGCATTAAAAAATAAAACAAGTAGCCCCCAAACCCAACCCAGTATGTCTATAGTGGAATCTAGTCTTTCTCTCTCGCTCTCTCTCTCTGGTTCCACGTCCTCTGTCATGGTGTTTTCAAGCTCACCCATTATTCAGCTGGACCTCACTTCTCGTGAGACGTATGCACCCACCAAAGAGAGACATGAAGATCTTTACCACTGCATTGCTGTAAGAAGTATACCCCCAGCCTGGTGTATCTTGATGTACACTCAGTCTCCAGAATTCAGCCCAAGCCCTTCCATTTCTGGCTGTTTGTTCCTGAGGACATACACACTAACACATGGGTTATTTCCTGACAACAGACTTTCTTCTTATAGCAAGATCACTAAATCTTAATTTTTAAATAACAGCCCTATGTAAACATTCTGCCTCAAATACCTGGCCTCCTGCCACAGAAATATTCATAATGATAGTCAAATGATGGTCCCTACAGCAACTGCTGTAAAATAACATGTAATCAGTCAAGTGTCTTCCAGTTGGAAGAATATCCAATCCTCACAAAACTAAGTCATAAGTTTCTTAAACTTTTTCTCTAGTGTTCAAAATGCCACCACTTATTACTTTTACCATAATTTAGGTATGTGAATTGTTCTATTTACTTTAGAATTGGCCCTATATTTTACACAGCCAGCTATCTTTCCTTTTCTGTGAAATATCTATATTTTTATACATAGTTTCTAGAAATAACACCCCTTCACTACCATAACCTTCATTTATGAGGCCCCTCATATCCCCAATGTAGTCACAGTTTTTCTAACCAATAACACATTGTTTGATACATACTTAAAACATTCTTAAATCAATTTATATATCATTTATATCAGTATCAGTCCCTCCTCAGGAACATATACACAACCTTATGTTCCTCAAAACAAAAATAAATTGACCAAACGAGAAAAAGAGAAAAATAAATTATAATAATTGCACATTTGCAATATTACCACTATTTGTAATGTAATTAAACCTGGGGAAAACGTCCATCCGTTTCATTCTATGCCAATGTTATTGTTGGTCTCTTTCTTCTTCATCCTTGGGTATCATCGCACAACAGACTACATTTTTATTCAATTACTTTTTATCATTACACTTCCAATGACATTATAAAACAAAAGAAACAAAAAACCTTTAATCTAATATTCTGTAAGTTTTGACAACCACCTTGTCTCAGGATTAGTTTCCAGAGCTTCCCTAGGCCTATTAAATTTAAACAGTTCTATATCTGTCACGTTCCTGACCTGTTTTCTGTTGTTTTGTATGTGTTTAGTTGGTCAGGGCGTGAGTTGGGGTGGGTATTCTATGTTGTGTGTCTAGTTCGTCTGTTTCTGTGTTCAGCCTAATATGGTTCTCAATCAGAGACAGCTGTCAATCGTTGTCCCTGATTGAGAATCATATATAGGTGGCTTGTTTTGTGTTGGGGATTGTGGGTGGTTGTTTCCTGTCTCTGTGTTTGTGTTCTGCACCAGATAGGACTGTCTCGGCTTTCACGTTTGTTATTTGTTAATGTTCATTGTTTATTGGTTAATTAAACATGTTGAACACTAACGGCGCCGCATTTTGGTCCTCTCCTTCATCCCAGGAAGAAAGCCGTTACAGAACCACCCACCAAACAAGGATCAAGCAGCGTGGCAACGGGCAGCAGCAGCGGTACCAGGAGGAATGGTCATGGGAGCAAATATTTAACGGAGAAGGACCCTGGGCTAAGGTTGGAGAAGATCGCCGCTCTCGGGAAGAGATGGAGGCAGCTAAAGCCCAGGAGCGGTGGTCTGAGGAGGCAGCACGGAAGCGGGGCTGGAAGCCCGTGAAGAAACCCCAAAAATTTCTTGGGGGGGGGATAAAGGGTAGTGTGGCGAGGGCAGGTAGGAAACCTGCGCTCACTTCCCATGCTTACCGTGGAGAGCAGGAGTACGGGCAGACACCGTGTTATGCGGAAGAGCGCACGGTGTCTCCTGTACGGGTGCATAGCCCGGTGCGGGTTATTCCACCTCCCCGCACTGGGCGGGCTAGAGTGAGCATTGAGCCAAGTGCCATGAAGCCGGCTCTACATATCTGGCCTCCAGTACGTCTCCTCGGGCCGGTGTACATGGCACCAGCCTTACGCATGGTGTCCCCGGTTCGCCAACACAGCCCAGTGCGGGTTATTCCACCTCCCCGCACTGGACGGGCTACGGGGAGCATGCAACCAGGTAAGGTTGGGCAGGCTCAGTGCTCAAGGGAGCCAGTACGCCTGCACGGTCCGGTATATCCGGCGCTACCTCCCCGCTCCAGCCCAGTACCACCAGTGCCTACACCACGCACCAGGCTTCCAGTGCGTCTCCAGAGCCCTGTTCCTCCTCCACGCACTCTCCCTGTGGTGCGTGTCTCCAGCCCAGTACCTCCAGTTCTGGCACCACGCACCAAGCCTCCTGTGCGTCTCCAGAGCCCTGTACGCACTGTTCCTTCTCCCCGCACTCACCCTGAGGTGCGTGCCCTCAGCCCGGTACAACCAGTGCCGGTACCACGCACCAGGCCTATAGTGCGCATCGAGAGTCCAGTGTGCCCTGTTCCTGCTCCCCGCACTAGCCTTGAGGTGCGTGTCTCCAGTCCGGTACCACCAGTTCCGGCACCACGCACCAGGCCTACTGTGCGCCTCAGCAGGTCAGAGTCGGCCGTCTGCCCAACGCCGCCTGCACTGCTCGTCTGTCCAGCGCCGTCTGCACTGCCTGCCTGCCCAGCGCCGTCTGAACTGCCTGCACTGCTCGTCTGCTCAACGCCGCCTGCACTGCTCGTCTGTCCAGCGCCGTCTGAGCTGCCTGCCTGCCCAGCGCCGTCTGAACTGCCTGCGCTGCTCGTCTGCTCAACGCCGCCTTCACTGCTCGTCTGCCCAGCGCCGTCTGAGCTGCCTGCACTGCCTGCCTGCCCAGCACCATCTGAGCCATCCGTCTGCCCAGCGCCGTCTGAGCCATCCGTCTGCCCAGCGCCGTCTGAGCCATCCGTCTGCCCAGCGCCGTCTGAGCCATCCGTCTGCCCAGCGCCGTCTGAGCCATCCGTCTGCCCAGCGCCGTCTGAGCCATCCGTCTGCCCAGCGCCGTCTGAGCCATCCGTCTGCCCAGCGCCATCTGAGCCATCTGTCTGCCCAGCGCCATCTGAGTCATCCGTCTGCCACGATCCATTAGAGCCGCCCGTCTGTCCCGAGCCATTAGAGCCGTCCGTCAGTCAGGAGCCGCTAGAGCCGTCCGTCAGTCAGGAGCCGCTAGAGCCGTCCGTCAGTCAGGAGCTGCCAGAGCCGCCAGCCAGTCAGGAGCTGCCAGAGACGCCAGCCAGTCAGGAGCTGCCAGAGACGCCAGACAGTCATGAGCTGCCCTCCAGTCATGAGCTGCCCTCCAGTCATGAGCTGCCCTCCAGTCATGAGCTGCCCTCCAGTCATGAGCTGCCCTCCAGCCATGAGCTGCCATTCAGTCATGAGCTGCCATTCAGTCATGAGCTGTCATTCAGTCCGGAGCTGCCATTCAGTCCGGAGCTGCCATTCAGTCCGGAGCTGCCATTCAGTCCGGAGCTGCCATTCAGTCCGGAGCTGCCATTCAGTCCGGAGCTGCCATTTGTCCGGAGCGATTTCTCTGTCCTGAGCTACCTCTCTGTCCTGAGCTACCTCTCTGTCCTGAGCTACCTCTCTGTCCTGAGCTACCTCTCTGTCCTGAGTTGTCTCCTCTATTTAGGAGGGGTCTTGGTGAAGGTTCCTGGACCATGGTCGGGGGAGAGGGTCGCCACCCAAAGGACGCTAAGGAGGGGGACAAAGACAGTGGTGGAGTGGTGTCCTCGTCCACCGCCGGAGCCGCCACTGCGGACAGATGCCCACCCAGACCCTCCCCTTGAGTTTTAGGGGTGCGCCCGGTACATGGTGTACTTACTAGTGAACCATAGGCCAATAACACAAAGGGACTGGACTCACTTATCCAGAACTCCATTTTTTTTTTTTTAGCCTTATCCAGATATTTTTATTTTTAAAGCGGCTGACTTTATCTAACTGCTTTCCACAGTAATGCAGTCTCCAATGACATTTTGACCAGAGAAGATTAAACCCTTTTTTTTTGGAAAAGAAAGTATACATATCGTTAATATTCACAATGTTACCTTTTAATCAGCAAATAGTTTTTATTCTATAAGTGTCTTAACAGTTTTCAGAGAATGACAGTATAGAATGTCTAACAATTAAAATTCCATCTGTACTCTACTAGATGTCAAGTCAAACGTGATCTAATACTTCTTCTTGACCACATATAAACTGTAATCTCTATGAAACACTCATTGTTCGCTCAGAGACTATACACCGCCAAGTAAAAATTCCATTCTCACTAACCTCAAACCGATTAGTTGTTTGTTATTTTGACAAGGATACAAACTCTTGTATAGCGGCATTTCCTGCTACCGCACTAAGTTCTAGTGTCACCTTACACTAATTTCCCCCATACCCAATATACCCATATCCAAAACAGAGAACAATTTTCTTATTGGTTCTTAGATATTGTCAATAGTTCTGCTAATCACCCGCACTTCTGCGAGGACGAGAGGAACCACATTTGTCTTTCATCGTAATGTATTTTCTGATGATAGAATGTTACCGGGTAATGGCGTCCTCCATTATCCAGTTTTTTCATATTCAATCCGAATTCGGTAGAACTAATGTGCGCTTCTTTCAGTGACTCCATGGCTTTTTTAAAAATCCCTCATCTCTCTATGCTATGGAGAAACAGTCCTTTTGTTTTCATGCCACTATTTATTTATTTATTTTTCCTAAATACTCCCATGTATTATACACCTTTTATTTACTATTTTTCCAAGGTAGAGCTAATCCCCTTTCCAATTAATAATTCATTTGTCACATCACTTAATTTCTCCTATCAAAGCCTACTCTATAATGTCTGTACTATATTTCTGAATACTACAGATGACTTAATGTCTTATTCTAGTACAGTACTTCAAATATCACTGTGTTTTTCCCTTTACAGATATCATTATTTATCCATTTTATTTATTTGCTTATTTTATCACTAACTTTATTCAGTGTATTAAATCCAATTTAATACATTTTTCCTTATAATTTAGCTAGTTATAATGTCTACACTTTCTTATCATTGTCTTTTAACTTATTTTACTATATAATTCCTGATTCATGGTTTTAGTGAAACAAGCCTCAGTATTTTTTACACCCCTCTCTGTCCTTCAGGCTATGTTTAGACTGCAGTCTCTGTCCTTCAGGCTGTGTTTAGACTGCAGTCTCTGTCCTTCAGGCTGTGTTTAGACTGCAGTCTCTGTCCTTCAGGCTGTGTTTAGACTGCAGTCTCTGTCCTTCAGGCTGTGTTTAGACTGCAGTCTCTGTCCTTCAGGCTGTGTTTAGACTGCAGTCTCTGTCCTTCAGGCTGTGTTTAGACTGCAGTCTCTGTCCTTCAGGCTGTGTTTAGACTGCAGTCTCTGTCCTTCAGGCTGTGTTTAGACTGCAGTCTCTGTCCTTCAGGCTGTGTTTAGACTGCAGTCTCTGTCCTTCAGGCTGTGTTTAGACTGCAGTCTCTGTCCTTCAGGCTGTGTTTAGACTGCAGTCTCTGTTGGCTGATCACTGCTTTTTCTAGTGTATTTTTGTCATTCTATACAGCCTAGATTTATTTTAACCTCATAGTATAATATTTATTTTAACCTCATAGTATAATTTCAGTTTATTTTAAACTTTCTTCCCGTTTATATACTATTCGTGCCTCAGTTTAATACCCCTTTAACACCTATTGTATTTTTACAATGGTCTTTTAACACATTATCACGTCAATTTTTATCGTTATTTATAACTTATTTTGCCCAATATTTTTCCCGTTTTTGTTCCTCTTCCCTGTGAGAGTTAAATGCACTCTCCTTCTCAAATTACACTCAGTTAACTGTCAGAGAGGCTTGCGCATTCCTCTTCCTACCAGTAGTTGGTCACAGACACACACACACTATTTTCCTAATCTGCTCATTCATCACAAATAATTGTCATTCATTTATTCACGCATACCTTTCGTTTTTACCTAAAAACGACCCAGAGTTATTCCTACTAATTTAATCCACTTCCTCAACATAAACCGGAATTATACTTATGGGATTTTTACGATATGACGAGACTACTACCTAATCGGGCCAGCCTGTCTTCATATCCTATTCACCCACCCAATACTGATCTCTATTCCATATTAGAGCAATATCGTGGCGTGACCTACCGATTTTCAACCCCCCGTTTAGCTAGACGGAGCGTCTCTTATCCGCAGGATTTCTTTTGCAGTTGAACCCCGCACAATCAGGCCAGTGTTCTCCCTGCGTCCTAAATATTCACCCACAGACCATCCTGCCGTGAATATCCCAACCAAGCAGACCCCTTTCTAAAATGTTCCATTTTAAAGGGCGGTATCGTGGCTTCCTAACTACTTATTTATGCAGCTCTCTCTTTTTAGAGCCGCATCCATAAGTAACCTGTCCAAGCATTCCTTCTACTAATTTTATTGAAGAGGTATTACAGGATTTTCTACCTACATTATCTGTTTTGACCGTATGGGCTGTCCCACATTATAGCCAGGCATCTCAGTCAGATGGCGCAAACAACCGCATCATTTAAGCTACACATTCGAACGGTCCGATCAGAACGAGCGCATGCATGCCCGCTCCGCTAAACACCTAACACAGGCAAAGTTCACAGCGCCTATTCACTCAGTCTCTATACATGCGCATACATTTATATTTAATACAATTCCCCAAATTACACATACATGCAAATTCATTGAATTCAAAAGTTCTCTAGTGTTTACTGGTTTCTTTTTAGGAATTTTGAAAGAGAGACTTACGTGGCGCCCCTCTCGCTGAGACAGGATCTCTGAAGCAATCCATACAAACATTTCAACTATGTAAGAACAGGCTTACCTTTTTATAGTTGTGGCCATATTGTTTGCAAGATTGTCCAAAGAAACTATCTCCAGCCCTGAACGCCATTCCTCAGTCCCTGTCCCTCCTGGCAAGCTCGCCAAATATGTCGTGGAAAATCGTCTCAGAAATATAACACTCGTAAGAACTTGTGAAATCAAATAGACTTTTTAATACAATGTATCACAAGCCGGAACGATCCGCGGATCCCACACCTTCCCAGAGCACTGGTTCGCTCTTTATACACATCCACACACATGAGATCATTACATACATTAATTAAATTACTTCTCCTATGGTCATCTGCCACCATTATCCTTCATTTCAGGCTTCCTGCTTGTCTACGCCCAATAACGCCTGTATCCGCTCTTGATTAGATTATAATGGGGGCAGGACCCCCTTGTCTCCTAAAATTAATATATGTCTATCTTGCCCTAAGCACTTATGGCCTTTACCCTAAGCACTTTATGGCCGTTCCTGTCAATTTTATCTTCATAATGGTGTCCTGCTTTTTCCATACATGCACTTTAAAGCACGTATGACTTTGGCCATCTGCTAATCTTTGGTTTCCTGTATTTACCAGAATGGCAAATGCACTCACGTCTGCCTTCTTCTCCTATTTTCTAATGTACACCTGTCTATTGTTTAACTTCTTGCGACTACAGGGGGTGCTGTTTCGAATTAGCATTTTGTCGTCTCCAAATTAAACTGCCTAGTACTCAATTCTTGCTCGTACAATATGCATATTATTAATTCTATTGGATAGAAAACACTCTCTAGTTTCATAAACCGTTGGAATTATGTCTGTGGGTGACCCAGAACTCTTTCTACAGCGAAATCCATGACAGGTAGTGTGAAGGTCTGAGAGCGAAACTCTGGTCTCAGATCAGTTTTTAAGGTCTGTGTGTATCCTATGGAACGACATGAACTGCACCCGCCTTCCCCTGGATGTCAGTAACCAATGAGAAGTGGAATGGGCTTTCTGCGTAGCTCTCAGAGGTTATAAAAGGCCAAGGAGTGAGAGTAGCCTCCCTTTCGACGCTGACCATTACGCAGAAAGGGACCTCCGGATGCCATTTTCAAACGCTCGGTTATCAACGTTAAATGTATCCGTCTGTAATTTAATTCGAAATAGGTGTTAGAAACATCATAACGAAGCTATTTTAAACCGAGTTATATCAGATTATGCGAGTATATTGCTATTTTTCGGAATTTCCTCAGTATTGCGCCGTGAGGATTTGGACATGCTGGGGCAAAATAGCCATTGTTAGCAATTGTTAGCTGCTATATCCGAAGTTGAATGCAACGTTTTACAACCAAGCAACGATTCTTTTGGACAAAGGACCACTTGGCCAAGATTCTGATGGAAGCTCGTCGAAAAGTAAGAGCTATTTATGATGTTATTCCGTTTTTATGTGGAAAAATGTAAACTCAATAATGGCGAATAGTGACGCCATTATTGCGGCACTAGTCTGGCTGTAACGCACACTGTATGTCTAGTAACGTTAATTTTAAAAATCTAAATCAGCGGTTGCATTAATAACTAATGCATCTTTCATTTCATGTCCAACCTGTATTTTTTTAGTCAAGTTTATGAATAGTTTTCGATAAAAATAGTTGTATATTCAATATGGCGCCGGGCAGATTGCTTGAGTAGTTGGGCACTATTTCCATTGTGTAAGCACGATTTGTGCCGCTAAATATGCACATTTTCGATCAAACTCTATATGGATTGTGTAATATGATGTTACAGGACTGTCATCGGAAGAATTCTGAGAAGGTTAGTGAAAAAATGTATATATTTTGGCGATGATAAAGATATCGCTCTCTTTGGCTTGAATTCATGCTGGGGTAACGTTTGCACATGTGGTATGCTAACTTATCGATTTATTGTGTTTTCGCTGTAAAACGCTTAGAAAATCTGAAATATTGTCTGAAATCACAAGATCTGTGTCTTTCCATTGCTATGCTTTGTCTATTTTTATGAACTGTTTTATGATGAGTAAATTGGTCATACACGTTGCTCTCTGTAGTAATTCTAGTCGAGTTGTGATGGTGGGTGCAATTGTAAACTATGATTTATACCTGAAATATGCACATTTTTATAACAAAACCTATCCTATACCATAAATATGTTATCAGACTGTCATCTGATGAGGTTTTTTCTTGGTTAGTGGCTATCAATATCTTTATTTGGCCGAATTGGTGATAGCTAGTGGTGGAGAGAAAAAATGGTGGACAAAGAAAAATGGTGTATTTTGCTAACGTGGTTAGCTAATAGATTTACATATTGTGTCTTCCCTGTAAAACATTTTAAAAAACAGAAATTATGGGTTTATTCACAAGATCTGTATCTTTCATCTGGTGTCTTGGACTTGTGATTTAATGATATTTAGATGCTACTATTTAATTGTGACGCTATGCTAGCGATGCTACTCAGTGTGGGGGGGGGTGGGGGGTGATCCCGGATCCGGGGTTGAGGTTCGGTAAAGGTTAATCATTGTAGAAATCTGTAACTAATTCATTGATTGTCACAGACATATAAAAATAGATATGGTTTATACTTTAAATGTCTAGCATACTTTCCAACCTTCGTTTTGAATTAAAAAAATCCAGTTTTGATTTGATGGAAATATATAAAATCTTAAATGCAATGTAAAGCTGTTTAAATCAATAACTAATTCACCCTTTGTCACAGAATCATCAAACTAGATATGATTTATTCTATAAATGTCTAGCATATTTTTACAACCTTTGTTTTGAATACAAATTCCAGTTTTGATTGATAGAAATATCAAATCTATTAGATGCCATTCTAGTAATGTTTGATATTACAACATTGATATGTGATACCTTTTTTATCAACGCATACGTTTTTTTGCAAATGTATGTCTTTATTACTACACGATTTATATTGCCTGAATACTCAACGATGATTAAGAACTCAGTTATGTGTGCTTCTGTCAGGGTTCTGGTCAAATGCATGTCCTTTAAAGTCAATTTAGCAATTGAACAAAAATCTATTTCAATTTGAAATTGTTCCTAATTGCAAAAACATGTAACAGAATTTGGGTATTCCAGAACTGTTATTTACATGTAAATCAACATAACCCTGTTTTATGTTTTTAATACTGCAGATAGAACGCTCTGTGTGCCAGAGATGGTTCCATTTAGCTTGTCTGGGGATGACAAAGAAGGACTTCAACAAAGCCAAAACAGAAAATGATTGGAAGGGGCCTTTTTGCTGTTAAATTAGAGACGTATAAATAAATGACTGTTGTTCCTTGTGACTACTTTAACATGTGGAACTGTTCCCTAAAAATGCAAACATTGATTTGACATACAATTTAATATTGTCAACATTGTACAACTTTATGTAAACATTGTCTAACTTCATATAGAACAAATTGCACTTCAAATTAACATTTATTTTAAGTTATTTTAAATAAATGCATATTCTCACTTTTTCTGAGACAATCACTGAATTAGTTATTGATTTCTTCATCTTTAAATGCAATATTTGAGATTTTATGTATTTCTGTCAAATCAAAACGGGAATTTCTACTCAAAGCAAAGGTTGTAAAAGTATACCAGACATTAATAGAATAAATCATACATAGTTTAATGTTTCTGTGACCAACGGTGAATTAGTAATTGATTTATAAAGTTTTAAATGATATTTGGCAAATAAATGTCTGAATATAAAACCAACTTCACCTCGGTCTGGCTACTCATGTGATTTTTTTTTTTACCTTTACCTCAATGACAGCCTACTAAGGAACAGTGGGTTAACTGCATTGTTCAGGGGCAGACGAACAGATTTTTGCCTTGTCAGCTCGGGGATTCGATCCAGCATCTTTTCAGCTACTGGCCGAACGCTCTAACCACTAGGCTACCTGTGATGCTAGGATATATGTGATATGCAGTGTGAGCTATTGTGAATAAGCCACTACAGTTATGAAATGTATAAAATAATGGCCATGTAGCCAAGTGTGTGCCGACGGAATCTTGTTGGTATTTATTAGGATCCCCATTAAAACTTCTTATGGCTGAGATCCCGTTAACGGGATCGATATGACAACAGCCAGTGAAAGTGCAGGGCGCCAAATTCAAACCTCATAATTAAAATTGCTCAAACATACAAGTATTTTACACCATTTTAAAGATAAACTTGTTGTTAACCCCACCACCGTGTCCGTTTTCAAAAAGGCTTTACGACAAAAGCACACCATCTGATTATGTTAGGTCAGTACCTAGTCACAGAAAAACACAGCCATTTTTCCAGCTAAAGAGAGGAGTCACAAAAAGCAGAAATAGAGATAAAATGAATCACTAACCTTTGATGATCTTCATCAGATGACACTCATAGGACTTCATGTTACACAATACATGTATGTTTTGTTCGATAAAGTTCATATTTATATCCAAAAATCTCAGTTTACATTGGCGCGTTATGTTCAGTAGTTCCAGAACATCCGGTGATTTTGCAGAGAGCCACATCAATTTACAGAAATACTCATAATAAACATTGCTAAAAGATACAAGTGTCATGCATGGAATTTTAGATCCACTTCTCCTTAATGCAACCGCTGTGTCAGATTTCAAATAAGCTTTACCGAAAAAGCACATCATGCAATAATCTGAGTACAGCGCTCAGACAACAAAACAAGTCATACAGATATCCGCCATGTTGTGGAGTCAACAGAAGTCAGAAATAGCATTATAAATATTCACCTACCTTTGATGATCATCAGAATGCACTCCCAGGAATCCAAGTTCCACAATAAATGTTTGATTTGTTCGATAAAGTCCATCATTTATGTCCAAATACCTCCTTTTTGTTTGCGCGTTTAGTACACAATCCAAACTCACGAGGCGGGCAAGTCCAGGCGAAAGTTCAGATGAAAAGTCATATTACAGTTCGTAGAAACATGTCAAACGAAGTATAGAATCAATCTTTAGGATGTTTTTATCATAAATCTTCAATAATGTTCCAACCGGAGAATTCCTTTGTCTGTAGAAATGCAATGGAACGCAGGTCGCTCTCACATGAGCGCGCGTGATCAGCTCATGCCACTCTGGCAGACCCCTGACTCAATCAGCTCCCATTCCCTCCTCCTTCACAGTAGAAGCATCAAACAAGGTTCTAAAGACTGTTGACATCTAGTGTAAGCCTTATGAAGTGCAATATGACTATAATAAATCGATAAGTTAGCATACCACATGTGCAAACGTTACCCCAGCATGAATTCAAGCCAAAGAGAGCGATATCGTTATCATCGCCAAAATATATAAATTTTTTCACTAACCTTCTCAGAATTCTTCCGATGACACTCCTGTAACATCATATTACAACATACATATAGAGTTTGTTCGAAAATGTGCATATTTAGCCATAAAAAAACGTGGTTATACAATGAAAATAGTAGCAAAACAAGCCTGAAAATGTCGGACGCCATCTTTCAGAGTGATCTAGTTTAATCGAAAGCTAATCATATACTTGACTAAAAAATACAGGGTTGACAGGAATCGAAAGACAAATTAGTTTTTAATGCAACCGCTGAGTTAGATTTTTAAAATTAACGTTACTAGACATACAGTGTGCGTTACAGCCAGACTAGTGCCGCAATAATGGCGTCACTAGTCGCCATTATTGAGTTTACATTTTTCCACATAAAAACGGAATAACATCATAAATAGCTCTTACTTTTCGACGAGCTTCCATCAGAATCTTGGCCAAGTGGTCCTTTGTCCAAAAGAATCGTTGCTTGGTTGTAAAACGTTGCATTCAACTTCGGATATAGCAGCTAACAATAGCTAACAATAGCTATTTTGCCCCAGCATGTCCAAATCCTCACGACGCAATACTGAGGAAATTCCGAAAAATAGCAATATACTCGCATAATCTGATATAACTCGGTTTAAAATAGCTTCGTTATGATGTTTCTAACTCCTATATCGAATTAAATTACAGACGGATATATCTAACGTTGATTACTGGGCGTTTGAAAATGGCATCCTGAGGTCCTCCTCTGCGTAATGGTCAGCGTCGAAAGGAAGGCTACCCTCACTCCTTGGCCTTTTATAACCTCTGAGAGCTACGCAGAAAGCCCATTCCACTTCTCATTGGTTACTGACATCCAGGGGAAGGCGGGTGCAGTTCATGTCGTTCCATAGGATACACACAGACCTTAAAAACTGATCTGAGACCAGAGCTTCGCTCTCAGACCTTCGCACTACCTGTCATGGATTTCGCTGTAGAAAGAGTTCTGGGTCACCCACAGACATAATTCCAACGGTTTATGAAACTAGAGAGTGTTTTCTATCCAATAGAATTAATAATATGCATATTGTACGAGCAAGAATTGAGTACTAGGCAGTTTAATTTGGAGACGACAAAATGCTAATTCGAAACAGCACCCCCTGTAGTCGCAAGAAGTTAATGGCTTTTCGCAAATGTCTGCTGAATGTCTGTTGAATGTCCGAATGTGTGAATATAAAAGCAACTTTACCTCGGTAGTAGGCAGATTATCTTCTTCAAACAACGGTAAAACTGATTGACTTTCTTCCTTCTTTCCATCTACTACATGGTTTAGTGCTCCAACCACTCGTGGAATCTTCTGCTCAAGACGATGAAACTCAATATATAACAAAACCCCAGATATAACACCCTTTTATTGCTGACCTGCTCCGAAAAACACAATGCTTTCTCCTTCTGCTCTTCTGAGACGCATGAAATCAAAACAAAACCACTACTGGTCACTCTGACTGACTACCTTTCCTAATGCCTCCTTTATCATCTTTCTGGCCTCAAATTATCTCCCAAAAATACATAATTGTTGATGAATCGCGCTCCAAAAGAAACCGATGTTCGTTTACAATATCACAACGGAATGTATTACAATGTATAACCGTCATGCCTCAAAACTGGGAGAAAGAAGCAAGTCATTCACCCGCCATTTGTTCCTCAAGACGTAACACAACGACACGCGGATAATTGTAAGCGTCAACATTTTTGAAAACATTTGTAATTTGATATGGTTGCTATATTAATGATCAGTTTCCGTTAATGTCGCAAACTATTATTTCTCTAGGCCAACATAAGAAACTCTGCCTGGAAACTTGCATGCTAGCTAACATTAACACTAACTTAGCCTTTTCTCAATAGGGGGTGCTGTTTGCACTTTGTAATAATTTTGTTCCCAAATTAAACTGCCTCATACTCAATTCTTGCTCGTACAATATGCATATTATTATTACTATTGGATAGAAAACACTCTCTAGTTTCTAAAACCGTTTGAATTATATCTGTGAGTAAAACTCGAGTTGGAGCAATTTTCCTATGAGGAAGTGAGAAATCTGAAATCTGCAGGCTGTTCTGAGGTCGGTTTATTAATTTGCATGTATTCTATTGGTTGAGATGCACTGCATCGCCTTCCCCTGGATGTCAGCAAATAGTGAGAATTGGAATGGAGTTGCTAGGCAGATCTGAAGCCTTATAAATGGGCTGGCAACGTGGTGTCCTTTCTTTTTTCCCTTCGCCATGGCGCAAGACAGACCTCAGGATGGCGTTCTAGAAAGCTCCCGTTATAGCCCTTAGATATATCCGGCTCTGATTTTATTCGATATAGGTGTTAAAGACATCATAATGTTGTTATTTTAAACCGAGTTATATCAGTTTATATCAGTATATTGCGATTTTCGGGTATTTATTTGTGCTGCGTTCTAGGGAGTTGGACACGTCTGGCCCACATGGCTAATGTTTACTGCTAATTCCAACGTTGAAGGCGACAATCTACAACCGAGCAACGATTCTTTTGAAAAAGGACAACTTGCCCAAGATTCTGATGGGAGCTCATCAAAAAGTAAGAACTATTTATGATGTTAATTCGTTGTTCTGTTGAAAAATGTAAAACTCATATTCCGCCATTAATTTCGGTGCGGTCTCGCTTTAACGCACACTGTATGTCGTAGTAACGTTAATTTTAAAAATCTAACACAGCGATTGCATTAAGAACTAATGTATCTTTCATTTGCTGTCCAACCTGTATTTTTTAGTCAAGTTTAGGATTAGTTACTGATTAGACTAGGTGCCTCTCCCAAGATTTCTCCCGACATATTGTTGGCAGCTTGGCTACTATTCTCATTGTATAACCACGATTTGTGCCGCTAAATATGCACATTTTCGAACAAACTCTATATGTATTGTGTAATATGATGTTATAGGACTGTCATCTGAAGAAGTTTGAGAAGGTTAGTGAAAAAATTAATATCTTTTGCTGGTTTATTCGTTATCGCTATTGTTGGCTTGAATCAATGCTGTTGTGTGGTTGGCTATTGTAGTAAGCTAATATAATGCTATATTGTGTTTTCGCTGTAAAACACTTAAAAAATCTGAAATATTGTCTGGATTCACAAGATCTTTGTCTTTCATTTGCTGTATGCTGTGTATTTTTCATAAATGTTTTATGATGAGTATTTAGGTAATTCACGTTGGTCTCTGTAGTTATTCTAGTTGCTTTGGTGAGAGTTGTGATGGTGGCTGCAATGGTAAACTATGATTTATACCTGAAATATGCACATGTTTCTAACAAAACATATGCTATACAATAAATATGTTATCAGACTGTCATCTGATGAAGTTGTTTCTTGGTTAGTGGCTATTTATATCTTTATTTGGTCGAAATTGTGATAGCTACCTATGCAGGAAAAAAATGGTGGGAAAAAAAAGTTGTGAGTTGTGAGTGTCCTTTGCTATCGTGGTCAGCTAATAGATTTACATATTGTGTCTTCCCTGTAAAACATTTTAAAAATCAGAAATGATGGCTGGATTCACAAGATGTGTATCTTTCATCTGGTGTCTTGGACTAGTATTTAGTATTTACTTGTGTGTTTTGTGTATTTAGTATTTACGTCACTAGTATTTACTTGTGACGCTATGCTAGGCTATGCTAGTCAGCTTTTTTACTGATGGGGGTGCTCCCGGATCCGGGATTGTGTCCAAGTAGAAGTTAGCTGCTCTAGCCTACTATGGTCATGTCCCTCTGGCCTGGATAAACAAAGCGGCAATGTTGTGTATTGTATATTTTCGTAGCTGAATCAGAATTAGTTAGGTAACATAGAGGAATAAGATGTTTTATTTACTTTATACTTGTCATTAGAATGTCTTCTTTTGGACTATACTGTTGGCAGTTGCATTTTCCTATCTCCTCTAGGGAAAAGTCACTTGGGGCCCAGAGAGGGGAGAGGTCAGGCTTGTCTTTTACATGTCTGGTAATAGGCAGAATATCAGAAAGGGAGAAGTCAGGTTTGAACATGGTCTTCATTATGAATATATCTGTGAAACCATGTGAAGGGCTCCATTATGTCTGTACTCCAGTCATTCCCTCCTTTTCCCATTGGGGGGAGGAGTATGGCAGTGTCTGGAACCCTTGTATGCCCCCTCTGATGTTGAAACCTATCTTTCATAGTATATGACCTAGAAGTCACTCCCCCCAGGGAGCTTGTCCAGGGGTGGGTTGTATTTGAGATGGAAGTATCTAGAATTGACAATTGATATATGCCATTGGATGAGGTAATGTTTTGGTAATATGAAGTACCAAGAACGAGAAGTAGAACCTCGTCTAAGAGACCAAACTGAACGATAATTTATAGCTAACGCTATCTGGCTATGGGATAATCCTCTTTCAAGTAAAAGGCCCTTTGTGAAGTTCCTGAGATCTGTGGTTCGTCATGTGAGTTGAGAGGGGTGTATCTTGGCTATAAAAGATACAAAGTATTCTTTTGTAAGCACTCTCAGAGAATTCATTTATAGACACTGAATTGATCTGAGAGTCAAAGGGCTATGGTGAAACTCATATAATTAAAGATGGAGTTTAAAATATAACTGACTTGTGTGTGGTTTGTAAACTCATCATTTAGTAATACAGGAAATTACCATGACAATATACAGTATTTAACTAAAATCAGTTTATTTCATTTAATTATACACATGAGAAAAAAGTGGCTGCCCAGCATGAATTCATGTACAAACATTATTTTTCATTACATTCTTGTCATTTAGCAGATGTTTTTATCCAGAGAGACTTACAGGACAAAAAGAGTGTATTGGCTTGCTCAAGGGCACAATGACAGATTTTTCACTTAGTCGGCTCGGGATTCAAACCAGCAATCTTTCAGTTACTGGCCCAACACTCTTAGCCGCTAGGCTACCTGCCGCCAGATCAATTAACTTCAATACAGTTATTCAAATACATTCATCATCAATGACTAAAATAATGAATCTAGTATTAAAAGACAAATTAATAAACACAAGTAGTCGATTCATAGCCTGTTTATCATTAAACAAAATTGTTTAGTAATATAAAATAATCCACCCAAACTAATGCTGAAAAGTGATCACCACAACATCTTTATCTGATATACACTGAGTGCACAAAACATTATGAACGACTTCCTAATATTGAGTTATACCTCCTTTTGTCCTCAGAACAGCCTCAATTCGTCGGGGTATGGACTCCAAGGTGTTGAGAACGTTCCACATGGATGCTGGCCCATGTTGACTCCAATGCTTCCCACAATTGTGTCAAGTTGGCTGGGAGTGGATCTCTACTCCGAATAGCTTGATCCATCTCCTCCCACAGATGCACAATTGGATTGAGATCTGGTGACTCGGCAGGCCACTGCATTAAGCTGAATTCCCTGTCATGTTCTTGGAATCAGTTCTAGACAAGCCTTGTGGCGTAATCCTGCTGAAAAAAATCTATTTGCAGATGGATACACTGCCACCATGAAGGGATGCACCTGATTGGCAATGATCTTTACACAAACGTTGCTCCACTTTTATCAAGGGGCCCAATATGTGGCATGAAAACACACCATCATACCACCACCAGCCTGCAATGTTGTACTCGTGGTTTCCTCCCATCAGCGTGAAACAGCAGGAACAGGGATTCATCAGACCAGGCAATGTTTTTAAAATTCTCCAGTGTTTTCATTCCTTAGCCCACTGCAACATCTTGTTTTCTACTGAAAGCTAATGGGTATCCAAAATAAATACAATAACAACTACATCATTAAGGGTTATAGTTTTCACCTGGGTTCAGCTGGTCAGTCTATGTCATGAAAAGAGCAGGTGTCCTTAATGTTTTGCAAAATCAGTGTATGTTGTGTCTACCAGCTCATTCCCACAGAAAACTGCAGAGGGAAGCAGTACCACCCAGTCACCCATCAGATTCCATTGTGAGATGCCCCACAGATGATACTCAACCCTAAAAGCAAATTCAAGGTAATCTCAATATCTTTACAGTAGAAGCTAACAAAACTCACCAAAACTGACAAGTGGCTAACATTCTATAACACTCCCTTTCCTCTGCATTGTTCTCTCACAGTGAGAAACTATAGGATTACAATAGTGTTCTACACTTTCTTCATTTGATCCAATTCAACGTTGCCAATTATTTAATGACATGAGAATTAAGTGGAGTGTCTAATCTTAGCTGGTCTTGAGAAAACTGATGAGGCTTCTCTCCTTTATGTATACATTGGTGTCTTTTTAAATGGCCCAATCTGTAGAATCTCTTCCCACAGTCAGTGCAGTGATAAGGCTTCTCTCAAGTGTATATCCGTTGGTGTGTTTTTATTTTGCCCAATTGGGAAAAACTCTTGCCACATTGAGAGCAGAAGGCTTATCTCCTTTGTCTTTTCTCTAATGACCTTTAACCTCTCTGGGGTAGGTGGGACGCAATCGTCCCACCTGGCCAATAGCCAGGGAAAATACAGAGCGCCATATTCAAATAAAATGTTATAAAAATCAAACTTTCATTAAATCACACATGTAAGATACCAAATTAAAGCTACACTCGTTGTGAATCCACCCAACATGTCAGATTTCAAAAAGGCTTTTTGGCGAAAGCATAAGATGCTATTATCTGATGATAGCACAACAGTAAACAAAGAGTAGCATATTTCAACACTGCAGGCACGACACAAAACGCAGAAATAAAAATATAATTCATGCCTTACCTTTGACAAACTTCTTTTGTTGGCACTCCAATATGTCCCATAAACATCACAAATGGTCCTTTTGTTCGATTAATTCCGTCGATATATATCCAAAATGTCAATTTATTTGGCGCGTTTCATCCAGAAAAACAACGCTTCCAACTTGCGCAACGTCACTACAAAATATATCAAAAGTTCCATGTAAACTTTACCAAAACATTTCAAACTACTTTTGTAATACAACGTTAGGTATTTTTAAACGTTAATAATCGATCAAATTGAAGACGGGATGATCTGTGTTCAATACAAAAAGAAAACAAACTGACGCAACTTTTGTGGTAATGTGCCTCTCTCAAACAATTTACTTCAAGTGACCCTCATTTAAGATGGCCGTACTTCTTCATTACACAAAGGAATAACCTCAACCAATTTCCAAAGACTGGTGACATCCAGTGGAAGCGGTAGGAACTGCAAACAAGTCCCTTAGAAATCTGGTGTCCCAATGAAAAGTCATTGAAAAGACAGTGACTTCAGAAAAAAAAAATCAGAATGGTTTGTCCTCTGGGTTTTGCCTGCTACATAAGTTCTGTTATACTCACAGACATGATTCAAAGAGTTTTAGAAACTTCAGAGTGTTTTGTATCCAAATCTAGTAATAATATGCATATCTTATATTCTGGGGATGAGTAGCAGGCAGTTGAATTTGGGCATGCTATTTATCCAAAAGTGAAAATGCTGCCCCCTACCCCGAAGAAGTTAAGCTCAGCTGGTGTTTAACATTTTCTATAGTCAGATCAGTGGTAAGGCTCCTCTCTTGTGTTTCCCTTGGTGTCTTTTTAAATGGCACATTCAAGAGAAACACTTTCCACAGTCATAGCAGGAGTAAGGCTTCTCTCCTGTGTGTGTATATGTTCAGGTCATTTTAAGGTGTCCGGACGAGAGAAACTTGCCCCACAGTCAGAAAAGGAGTAAGGCTTCTCTCTTTTGTGTATACGTTCATGTTGTTTTAAGTTTCCCAGGTGAGAGACACTCTTTCCACAGTCAGAGCAGGAGTAAGGCTTCTTTCTTGTGTGTATACGTTCATGGTTTTTTAAGGTGTCCGGACGAGAGAAACTCGCCCCACAGTCATAGCAGGAGTAAGGCTTCTCTCCTGTGTGTATACGTTCATGTATTTGTAAGGTGCACGGTCGAGAGAAACTCTTTCCACAGTCAGAGCAGGAGTAAGGCTTCTCTCCTTTGTGTATACGTTCATGTTGTTTTAAGGTACCCAGTTCAGAGAAACTCTTTCCACAGTCAGAGCAGGAGTAAGGCTTCTCTCCTGTGTGTATACGTTCATGGTTTTTTAAGGAGCCCAGTCGAGAGAAACTCGCCCCACAGTCAGAGCAGGAGTAAGGCTTCTCTCCTGTGTGTATATGTTCATGACGTTTTAAGGTGTCCCGATATGAGAAACTCGCCCCGCAGTCAGAGCAGGAGTAAGGCTTTTCTCCTGTGTGTATACGTTCATGTTTTTTTAAGTGGCCCAGTTGAGAGAAACTCGCCCCACATTCAGAGCAGGAGTAAGGCTTCTCTCCTGTGTGTGCTCTCTGATGAACTTTTAGTGCAGTTGATGTTTTCAAGCATTTTCCACATTCAGAGCAGGAGTAAAGCTTTTCTCCTGTGTGTATTTTTAGGTGTATTTTTAGCTTTGATAGAAATGGGAAAATCTCCTCACAATGTGGGCAGTGGTGAGACCTCTTTGCTCTGTGTTCTTCCTGCTGTTGCTCTCTGGATGTAGAGAATGTCTCAACATGGTCTCCTGTGTGAACAATATCAGAACAATCAGTCAATTGGTGTGATATACATGTCAATCAAATGTATTTTATGAAGCTCTTTTTACATAAGTTGTAACAAAGTCCTTTACAGAAACCAACCCGAAATCCCCAAAGAGCAAGCAATGCAGATGTAGAAGCACAGTGGCCACGAAAAACTCCCTAGAAAGCAGGAACCTTGGAAGAAACAGAGAGGAACCAGGCTCAAAGGGGTGGCCGGTCCTCTTCTGTCTGTACCGGGTGACATATGTATTCATATCAGTAGGCTGTACAATACAGGGGAATAAAACTATTCTAAAAGTGGGTAAGAGATGAAAGCTAAAAAGGGGCGTGTCATCCTCCACTCACTGTCACAAGGGTTAGTAACTACACAGACTCATTTCATATCATCCTCCACTCACTGTCACAAGAGTTAGTAACTACACAGACTCACTTCATAGAACTTTAAAACACTGGCAGTTTGTCTACTTCACTTCTTTAGTCTACTCTCTGATCACTCCAGATAGCTCAGTTAATAAAACAAATGCTGGCAATACTGGTGTCAAACCATGCAAGTCTCAGTAGCATGAAATAACATCTACCTTCTCATTGAAACAGTTCATCATGAAACAGTTCTACTGCAACTTTTCATACACAGTGGGAAGTTGGAATGAACAACAAACTTAGTTAGAAAGAACCCTGCTCTTACCATGATTAACAGATGTCCCGATCTTCTCCTCCTCTTCTTCATCTTTAATGTTGACATTCAGCTCCAGTGTTTGACTGCAGTCTTCCAGTTTCACTGATGCCATCTCTGGATCCTGCAGTGCAAACTGGTCCCCACTGTCACAATCAGGACCCAGTGACTGTGGGTTTGGACTCAGTGTGGAAGGAGAGAGGCAGGCTGGGTTTGTCGTTACTGTTGATGTTACCGGCCTCAGACTTAATTCTAGTCCTGTAGTAACAATGAGAAACAGACACAAAAAGTTATTGTCTTGACAGTTCTGGCACTTTCTTTAGTCTCTAAAAATATATTATATGTTCAATTATCTAATTCAGTGCTTGACTTGGACTGAAATACGTGCCGGTACTGTTTATATTTAGGCACAGGAGCTCCACAATACTGTTGAGCTAATATTCTATAAGAGGAACTGTCACGACTTCCACCGAAGTCGGTCCCTCTCCTTGTTCGGGCGGAGCTCGGCGGTCGACGTCACCGGTCTACTAGCCATCGCCGATCCATTACATGTTCAGTATTTAACCCTCTGTTTCCCACATGTATGTGTGCGTGTTTGTTCTATGTTGATGACTGTATCTGACGGCTGGTATTTTGTTGCCGGGCTTTGTATGAACGCCCGTTTATTTGTGGTACCGGTATATTTCACGGAACGTTGTATTGTTTCTATACTGGTGTTTTTTCGTGTATTAACTAACTTGTCCACGCATCTCAACTCTCCTGCGCCTGACTCCTTTTCACCAGTTACCCAAAGCCTTGACAGGAACATGAGCTCAAACAGTAGACATTTGAGGTGCCGGTTCTCAGCTTCAGTGAGCTCCTGTCCAAGTCAAGCACTGATCTCATTTCAATGGATCAGGTAGCTAAGCATTGACAACAAAACATTAATTAATTCATATTACACAAAGTACACACTTTAAAATTAGTCTACACAAAGTAAGTGCACTTAAACTAAAGTAGATTTCCCAAATTCACATAAATGGCAAAAAAACATTTAGTACAAGTTTAGTTTTAACCTTGTCTTCACTGTATTATTTTAATCAAAAACCAATTGTATTTCCCGTTCACACCATAGTAACATTTATAGATAAAGATAGAAGCAACTGAAGGTGTCTGAATATTAGTACACATGTAGAAAACTGATGATCATTACATTCAGCTTCAAAACTGTAGTGTGACCGTGAAATTGTCTCTCTGCACCAGCACTGAAGTCCGTTGGCGCAGACAGAGTGAACAGCTCCATTTTACCAGCTCGTGAATTTTACACAAAACCAATAACATGCTAAACAAACTCAGAAAGCTCAAATACTTGTATTCTTTATTAAAACTACCATGAGGAAATTATGTAAATTTATTCAGACAAACCAAAAGCTTCTAGCTATGTGACTTGTAAAATAGTTGATCATAATCACTCGGTTTCACACAAAAATAAAACATCAAACCTTTACCAAACGTGATAATACCTTAACGGGATTGCAGCCCTAAAAAGTTAACGGGATCGATATGACAACAGCCAGTGAAAGTGCAGGGCGCCAAATTCAAACAACAGAAATCTCAGAATTAAAATTACTCAAGCATACAAGTATTTCACACCATTTTAAAGATACACTTCTTGTTAATCCCACCACAGTGTCCGATTTCAGAAAGGCTTTACAGCGAAAGCACCAAAAACGATTATGTTAGGTCACCGCAAAATCACAGAAAAACACAGCCATTTTTCCAGCCAAGGACTGGAGTCACAAAAAGCAGAAATAGAGATAAAATTAAATCACTAACCTTTGATGATCTTCATCAGATGACACTCATAGGACTTCATGTTACACAATACATATACACTGCTCAAAAAAATAAAGGGAACACTTAACCTGATGAGGACAGAGGGCGCTGTTTTCACTTTGGGGGAAAAACGTGCCCAATTTAAACGGCCTCGTACTCAATTCTTGCTCGTACAATATGCATATTATTATTACTATTGGATAGAAAACACTCTAGTTTCTAAAACCGTTTGAATTTTGTCTGTGAGTAAAACAGAACTCATTTGGAAGCACACTTTCTGACCAGGAAGTGGAAAGTCTGAAAATGATGCTCTGTTCAAGGGCCTGCCTATAAATGGGCATGATACGTATGAGTATACATGCACGTCATACACCTTCCCCTAGATGTCAAGAGGAAGTGAGAGAAGAAATGAAGTGTTTATCTTGGTCTGAGGTGGAATTAATCCTCTTGGCACGACGAGTCATCCATTTCCTGTTTTCTGGAAAGCGCGAAGATGGACCTGGAATTGCCTTCTGAAAAGCTGTCGTTATAGGCGACTACTATCTCCGGCTTTGATTTTATTTGATACATGTCACAATATCATCGTAAACTATGTTTTTTCAATATAGTTTTATTAGATTATTGAAATTTTTTCGGGACGTTAGGCGTGTTGCGTTGTCTGTGTTTGTTGACGATGGAAAGCTTCGCGCTACTTGGCCAGTGTGCTTGCTAATTCAAGAGGGAAAAACGATGTTCTAAATCCAAACAACGACTGTTCTGGACAAAGGACCCCTTGTACAACATTCTGATGGAAGATCACCAAAAGTAGGACCCATTTTGTGATGCTATTTCATATATCTGTTGAACTGTGTACTAGTAGTTTTGCGCCCAGGTTTTGGCCACTCTCTCGCTATAACATAAGCCTTATGTCGTAATGAAGATATTTTTAGAATTCTAACACTGTCCCGACATCGGTACACTTATGACAACATCCAGCTCTATTGCAGGGCGCGAAAATCAAAATCTATTTTTTTTTTAAATATTTAACTTTCACACATTAACAAGTCCAATACAGCATTTGAAAGATAAACATCTTGTTAATCCAGCCAACGTGTCCGATTTTTAAAATGTTTTACAGCAAAAACACCACGTATATTTATGTTAGTTCACCACCAAATACAAAAGAGGACAGACATTTTTCACAGCACAGGTAGCATGCACAAAGCCAACCTAACTAACCAAGATCCAACCAAACAAACCTAGAAACAACTTCCTCAGATGACAGTCCTATAACATGTTACACAATAAATGTATATTTTGTTCGAAAAATGTGCATATTTGAGCTATAAATCAGTTTTACATTGATGCTACCATCATAGCTACAGTCAGAAATAGCATGGAAGTAGCCAGAGCAAATACAGACACCAACGTCAACTACCTAATTACTCATCATAAAACATTTCAGAAAAATATATGGTGTATAGCAAAATGAAAGACAAAGATCTTGTGAATACAGACAATATTTCCGATTTTTTAAGTGTTTTACAGCGAAAACACAATATATCGTTATATTAGCTTACTGCAATGGCTAACACACAACAGCATTGATTCCAAGTAATCGGTAGCGATAGCACACCTCGACAGATATATGAAATAGCATCCCAAATTGGGTCCTTATCTTTGTTGATCTTCCATCAGAATGTTGTAAAGGGGTCCATTGTCCAGAACGGTCTTTGTTTGGATCCAGAACGAACTATTTCCCTCTTGAATTAGCAAGCACACTGGCCGTGCGGCGCTAACCTCTCCTTCTTGAAAAAAATCATCCAACACATCACGTCTAAAGTCCCGAATAAATTTCAATAATATAATTAAACTATATTGAAAAAACATACTTTAGGATGATATTGTGACATGTATCAAGTAAATTCGAAGCCGGAGATTATATTCACCTATAACGACGGTTTTCCTGGAGGCAATACAAGGTCCAACTTCGCGCCTTCGAGAAAAAGAATTATGGCGGACCTCTCACTCCAAGAGGCTGTATTCAATCCCAGAACGAGATATTCAAGTCCTTTCTGCTCTCACTTCCGCATGACACCCAGGGGAAGGCGTATGACGTGTTTCTATGGTCCCAAGTGACATGCCCTTTTATAGACAAGCTCTTGAAAAAAGACCTCGCATTTGGAAATCTCACTTCCGGATAGGAAATGGGCTGCAGAAAGAGTTCTGGTTCACTTAGAGAAATAATTCAAACGGTTTAAGAAACTAGAGAGTGTTTTCTATCCAATAGAAATGATAATATGCATATTGTACGAGCAAGAATTGAGTAGGAGGCCGTTTGAAATGGCCACCTCTTTCCAGGTTACTCAGTGCTGCCCCTTGCAGCCATAAGAAGTTAAGAACTAGTGTATCTATCATTTCCTATACAACATGTATTTTTTTGTAATGTTTATGAATAGCTATTTGGTCAGAATAGGTGAGAGTCTAATAGAAATATCCGCACATTCTGGGAAAAGAAGCTACGTTAGCATAATGGATAACCACTGATTTCAGCTCTAAATATGCACATTTTCGAACAAAACATAAGTGTATGTATAACCTGATGTTATAGGACTGTCATCTGAGGAAGGTTTATGAAGGTTAGTGAAAATTAATAACTTTTGCTGGTTTATTCGCTAACGCTAACGTGCCTATTGCTATCGCTAACGTGCCTTGATGAATGAATGCGGTTGTGTGGTAGGCTATTGTAGTAAGCTAATATAATGCTATATTGTGTTTTCGCTGTAAAACACTTAAAAAATCTGAAATATTGGCTGGATTCACAAGATGCTTGTCTTTCATTTGCTGTACACGATACATTTTTCAGAAATGTTTTATGATTAGTATTTAGGTATTCCACGTTGGTCTCTATAATTACTATGGCTGCTTCGGTGCTATTTTTTACGGTAGCTGTGATGGTAGCTGCAATGTAAAACTGATTTATACCTCAAATATGCACATTTTTCGAACATAGATTTATTGTATAACATGTTATAAGACTGTCATCTGATGAAGTTGTTTCTTGGTTAGTTTGGTTGGTTCTTGGTTAGTTAGGTTGGCTTTGTGCATGCTACCTGTGCTGTGAAAAATGTCTGTCCTTCTTTGTATTTGGTGGTGAGCTAACATAAATATACGTGCTGTTTTCGCTGTAAACCATTTTAAAAATCAGACATGTTGGCTGGATTCACAAGATGTGTATCTTTCATTTGCTGTATTGGACTTGTTAATGTAGGAAAGTTAAATATTTCAAAAATATATATTTTGAATTTCGCGCATTGCCTTTTCAGTGGAATGTGTGAGGAATTCCGCTGGCGGAACGCCAGAGTCAGACAGGTTAAACAACACAATGTAACTCCAAGTCAATCACACTTCTGTGAAATCAAACTGTCCACTTAGGAAGCAACACTGATTGACAATAAATGTCACATGCTGTTGTGCAAATGGAATAGACAACAGGTGGAAATTATAGGCAATTAGCAAGACACACCCAATAAAGGAGTGGTTCTGCAGGTGGTGACCACAGACCACTTCTCAGTTCCTATGCTTCCTGGCTGATGTTTTGGTCACTTTTGAATGCTGCCAGTGCTTTCACTCTAGTGGTAGCATGAGACGGAGTCTACAACCCACACAAGTGGCTCAGGTAGTGCAGCTCATCCAGGATGGCACATCAATGCGAGCTGTGGCAAGAAGGTTTGCTGTGTCTGTCAGCGTAGTGTCCAGAGCATGGAGGCGCTACCAGGAGACAGGCCAGTACATCAGGAGACGTGGAGGAGGCCATAGGAGGGCAACAACCCAGCAGCAGGACCGCTACCTCCGCCTTTGTGCAAGGAGGAGCAGGAGGAGCACTGCCAGAGACCTGCAAAATGACCTCCAGCAGGCCACAAATGTGCATGTGTCTGCTCAAATGTTCAGAAACAGACTCCATGAGGGTGGTATGAGGGCCCGACGTCCACAGGTGGGGGTTGTGCTTACAGCCCAACACCGTGCAGGACGTTTGGCATTTGCCAGAGAACACCAAGATTGGCAAATTCGCCACTGGCGCCCTGTGCTCTTCACAGATGAAAGCAGGTTCACACTGAGCACATGTGACAGACGTGACAGAGTCTGGAGACGCCGTGGAGAACGTTCTGCTGCCTGCAACATCCTCCAGCATGACCGGTTTGGCGGTGGGTCAGTCATGGTGTGGGGTGGCATTTCTTTGGGGGGCCGCACAGCCCTCCATGTGCTCGCCAGAGGTAGCCTGAGTGCCATTAGGTACCGAGATGAGATCCTCAGACCCCTTGTGAGACCATATGCTGGTGCGGTTGGCCCTGGGTTCCTCCTAATGCAAGACAATGCTAGACCTCATGTGGCTGGAGTGTGTCAGCAGTTCCTGCAAGAGGAAGGCATTGATGCTAAGGACTGGCCCGCCCGTTCCCCAGACCTGAATCCAATTGTGCACATCTGGGACATCATGTCTCGCTCCATCCACCAACGCCACGTTGCACCACAGATTGTCCAGGAGTTGGTGGATGCTTTAGTCCAGGTCTGGAAGGAGATCCCTCAGGAGACCATCCGCCACCTCATCGGGAGCATGCCCAGGCGTTGTAGGGAGGTCATACAGGCACGTGGAGGCCACACACACTACTGAGCCTCATTTTGACTTGTTTAAAGGACATTACATCAAAGTTGGATCAGCCTGTAGTGTGGTTTTTCACTTTAATTTTGACTGTGACTCCAAATCCAGACCTCCATGGGTTGATAAATTTGATTTCCATTGATAATTTTTGTGTGATTTTGTTGTCAGCACATTCAACTATGTAAAGAAAAAAGTATTTCATAAGAATATTTCATTCATTCAGATCTAGGATGTGTTATTTTAGTGTTCCCTTTATTTTTTTGAGCAGTGTATGTTTTGTTCGATAAAGTTCATATTTATATCCAAAAACCTCAGTTTACATTGGCGCCATGTTCAGAAATGCCTCCGAAATATCCGGAGAAATTGCAGAGAGCCACATCAAATAACATAAATACTGATAATAAACTTTGATGAAAGATACATGTTTTACATAGATTTAAAGATAAACTTATTCTTAACTTCTCTAGGGTACGTGAGACGGTAGCGTCCCACCTCTTCAACAGCCAGTGAAACTGCAGGGCGCCAAATTAAAATACAGAAATACTCATTATAAAAATTCAGAAGACAAAACATATTTTACATAGGTTTAAAGATTAACTTCTTGTGAATCCAACCAGTGTCAGATTTTAAAAATGCTTTACGGTGAAAGCATACCTTATGATTATTTGAGAACATAGCCGAGCAGACAAATCACTACAAACAGTAACCAGCCAAGTAGAAGAGTTACACAAGTCAGAAATATAGATAAAATTAATCCCTTACCTTTGATGATCTTCATATTGTTGCACTCAGCAGACATTCATTTACTCAATAAATGTTCCTTTTGTTCGATAAAGTCTCTTTATATCCAAAAACCTCAGTTTTGTTCGCGCGTTTTCTTCAGTAATCCACAGGCTCAAACGCAGTCAAAACAGGAAGACAAAAAATCCAAATTGTATCCGTAAAGTTAATAGAAACATGTCAAACGATGTTTATATTCAATCCTCAGGTTGTTTTTAGCCTAAACAATCGATAATATTTCAACCGGACAATAACGTCGTCAATATAAAAGGTAAACAAGAAAGGCGCTCTCTCCGTCGCGCGCATGAAAAAGCTCTGTGACACTTTAGGGTGCACTCATTCAGACTGCTCTTACTTCCTCATTTTTCAGAATACAAGCCTGAAACAATTTCTAAAGACTGTTGACATCCAGTGGGAGGCATAGGAACTGCAATTTGAGTCCTAAGTCAATGGATACTGTAATGGCATTGAATAGAAAACTACAAAACCAAAAAAAAACTACTTCCTGAATGGATTTTTCCCAGGTTTTCGCCTGCCAAATCAGTTCTGTTATACTCACAGACACTATTTTAACAGTTTTGGAAACTGTAGAGTTTTCTATCCAAATCTACCAGTTATATGCATATCATATCTTCTGGGCCCGAGTAGCAGGCAGTTTAATTTGGGCATGCTTTTCATCCAAAATTCCGAATGCTGCCCCCTACCCTAGAGAAGCTAATGCAACCGCTGTGTCAGATTTCAAAAAAGCTTTACGGCAAAAGCACAATATTCAACAATCTGAGAACAGCGTTCAGCCACAAAAGGAAGCCATACAGTTAGCCGCCAAATTGTGGAGTCAACAAAAGTCATAAATAGCATTATAAATCTTCACTTACCTTTGCTGATCTTCATCGGAATGCATTCCCAGGACTCCCACTTCCACAAGAAATGTTTGTTTTATTCGGTAATGTCCATAATTTATGTCCAAATAGCTACTTTTGTTAGCGCGTTTGGTAAACAAATCCAAAGTCACGAGGCGCGTTTGCTAAAAGCAGACGAAATGTCAAAAAGTTCCGCAACAGTCAGTAGAAACATGTCAAACGATGTATTGAATCAATCTTTAGGATCTTTTTAACATAAATCTTCAATAATGTTCCACCTGGAGAATTCCATTGTCTTCAGAAGTGCGATGGAACAGAGCTCCCTCTCATGTGAACACGCATGATCAGAGCATGGTCAGCTCATGGCAGACCTTACTCATTCCCCTCTCCTTCAGCCCCACTTCACAGTAGAAGCATCAGACAAGGTTCTAAAGACTGTTGACATCTAGTGGAAGCCGTAGGAAGTGCAAACTGGCCCATATCCCACTGTGTATTCGATAGGCGATGAGTTGAAAACCTACAAACTTCAGATTTCAGACTTCCTGGTTGGATTTCTTTCTCAGGTTTTTGCCTGCCATATGAGTTCTGTTATACTCACAGACATCATTCAAACTGTTTTAGAAACTTCGGAGTGTTTTCTATCCAATACTAATAATAATATGCATATATTAGCAACTGGGACTGGGTACCTTTTCATCCAAGCTACTCAATACTGCCCCTGCAGCCATAAGAAGTTAATGGATGTTTCCTAGCATGGTATGACATGTTCTTTCGATATTAGACAGTTTAAACGTGCCATTACATACCTGTAGTAATACATGGAAACGGACAAAAAGGTTATCTTCTTGACATCACAGTTCTGGCGTTTCTTTATTCTGAAGAATGTTGTGTGCCTGTCTGGAACTTCCTGTTCCCCCACTACCACAGTGCAGCCACAGATAGAACAATGAGACAGATATTTCAAAAGATGTATAAATGTGAAGCATCCGCTTAGCGTTTCCACTCACTACCAAATACGGTAGTGAGAAGAAGCCCACTGGCAAGCAGTGGGAGAAGATGGAACGAGATGGATTTTGACCGACATTCTGCAAATGTTGTCATCTATGAAACATCTGATCTTTATACGGTTTTCTGTTCCCAGAACTAAAATCTGTTATGAACAGAGTGGACTAAGTTTTGTAGACTTTTACCCTTTGCAAAAGTTTTAAATAATCGTGTTATTTAGAAGGAACGTAAAGGCGAATTGAGGTATTGCACACGAGCGCTTCACAGAGGAGGAGTTCCCTAACAGAAATATGCAGATGTGTTGTAGAACGCACCAGTAGGACCTCGCTGACTCGTGCTTGGCTCTGCCCATTATGACTCATCTCTTCCCGTTGGAAACGACCGGCTATGGTCTATCTTGGATTAGTTATAAAAAATATTTGGTGCAACCGTCCATGCATTCAGGGATTCTTGGGATGGCCCTACCCCATTATATGAGAAGGATGGTGCTTAATTTGAGCTGGATCCTCCAGCAGCTCTCAGTTTTGTAGTCTTTCGTTCCGGAACCCATTTGCCAGGATCAGGTAGCCTACCACTTGTGGCATGAAAAATAATTTATACTGTTTGCAATGTAAAAATCCTAATAAAACCAGAGTAGTTACATTTTGATTCCTCTGTAATTGTCATGCCCCCTAAAAAACGTAAATGTGAAAACGTGCCTGATGTTCTAAGAATGTATTAATGTTGGGCCGTCCCAGGTTTATGGTTTGTGCAACATTGTAGCCTATTTAGACCAAGGCGTGGCCATTGCTGTGGTGAGAGAGAAGCACGCCTGTATCTCTTACGGAACTAAAATGGACGTGGTTCGTCAGGACCTCCACCAGCCGAAGCTAAGTAGTAACATTAACATGATGCCTTCTAATTGCAGTCACTGTTCTCATAATATACATGAGAACGATTGCCCATCGGCGAGGATAGCTGTGCTGCAATCGTTAGGCAAGGGTAATTTCAGTGTAGTAAAGGATGAAACAGCGTCTGTGCCCCCAGCAAGTACAGATAGTAGTATAAATCCCCTCGCAAAGTCCCCGCAGCCGGACAACTTTCTCATGGCTTCTGGAGGGAAATGCTGTAGGAATGCTCAACCGGTGTTGCTCATTCAGCCGACAGAAACTTTCAACCGGTTCTCCCCATTAAGCAGCGAGTCCGAGTCAGAGGCCGAGCCTTCTCTGGTCTCTACTCCTCCCGTTACGGGGTCTGAGAGGCCGAAGCCTCCCACCCTTAGCTCTGACAAATTGAAAACCCTAGTCATGGCGACTCCATTACCCGCAGTATTAGACTTAAAACGAATTATCCAGCAATCATACAATGTTTACCAGGGGGCAGGGCTACCGACGTTAAGGCTAATCTGAGGAAGGTGCTGGCTAAAGCTAAAACTAGCGAGTGTAGAGAATATAGGGATATTGTTATCCACGTCAATACCAACGATGTTAGGTGTACCAAACTCACTAAAAGTGACAGTAATAAAGCCTCTCTTGAAAAAGCCAAACCTTGACCCAGAAAATATAAAAAACTTTTGGCCTATATCGAATCTCCCATTTCTGTTGCGCAGCAACTCACTGCCTTTCTGAAGACAAACAATGTATACGAAACGCTTCAGTCTGGTTTTAGACCCCATCATAGAGCTGAGACTGCACTTGTGAAGGTGGTAAATTACCTTTTAATGGCGTCAGACAGGGGCTCTGCATCTGTCCTCGTGCTCCTAGACCTTAGTGCTGCTTTTGATACCATCGATCACCACATTCTTTTGGTGAGATTGGAAAACCAAATTGGTCTACACAGATAAGATCTAAACCAGGCCAGAACCTATCTGTCAGAAAGATATCAGTTTGTCTCTGTGGATGGTTTGTCCTCTGACAAATCAACTGTAAATGTCAGTGTTCCTCAAGGTTCCGTTTTAGGACGACTATTGTTTTCACTATATATTTTACCTCTCGGTGATGTCATTCGGAAACATAATGCTAATTTTCACTGCTATGCGGATGACACACAGCTGTACATTTCGATGAAACATGGTGAAGCCTCAAAATTGCCCTCGCTTTAAGCCTGTGTTTCAGACATAAGGAAGTGGATGCCTGCAAATGTTCAAATTTTAAACTTGGACAAAACAGAGATGCTTGTTCTAGGTCCCAAGAAACAAAGAGATCTTCTGTTAAATCTGACAATTAATCTTGATGGTTGTACAGTCGTCTCAATAAAACTGAGAAGGACCTCGGTGTTACTCTGGACCCTGATCTCTCTTTTTATGAACATATCAAGACTGTTTCAAGGACAGCTTTTTTCCATCTACGTAACATTGCAAAAATCAGAAAGTTTCTGTCCAAAAATGCATCCCCTCTCTCCACTGGGATTCTCTGCCTCTAACCCTATTACAGGATCTGAGTCACTGGCTTACTGGTGCTCTTCCATCGTCCATGCCGTCCCTAGGAGGGGTGCGTCACTTGAGTGGGTTTAGTCACTGACGTGATCTTCCTGTCTGGGTTGGCGCCCCCCCTTGGGTTGTGCCGTGGCGGAGATCTTTGTGGGCTATACTCGGCCTTGTCTCAGGATGGTAAGTTGCTGGTTGAAGATATCCCCGTCTCAGCCTCCAGTATTTATGCTGCAGTAGTTTACCTGTCGGGGGGCTAGGGTCAGTCTGTTATATCTGGAGTATTTCTCCTGTCTTATCCGGTGTGAGTGAATATTTATATATTTACTCTCTCTCTCTCTCTCTCTCTCTCTCTCAACAAAGTACTGAGTAAAGGGTCTGAATACTTGTATAAATTTAATATTAAATTTAATATTTCCGTTTTTATATATATTTATATATACAGTGGGGCAAAAAAGTATTTAGTCAGCCACCAATTGTGCAAGTTCTCCCACTTAAAAAGATGAGAGGCCTGTAATTTTCATCATAGGTACACTTCAACTATGACAGACAAAATGAGGGGAAAAAAATCCAGAAAATCACTTTGTAGGATTTTTTATGAATTTATTTGCAAATTATGGTTGAAAATAAGTATTTGGTCACCTACAAACAAGCAAGATTTCTGGCTCTCACAGACCTGTAACTTCTTCTTTAACCTGTTTTGGCTGCAGCCCGACATCAGTACACTTATGACAACATCCAGCTCAAGTGCAGGGCGCGAAATTCAAAAGATATTTTTTTTAAATATTTAACTTTCACACATTAACAAGTCCAACACAGCATATGAAAGGTACACATCTTGTGAATCAAGCCAACATGTCCGATTTTTTAAATGTTTTACAGGGAAGACACAATATGTAAATCTATTAGCTAACCAGATTCGCAAAAGACACCACTTTTCTTACTCCATCAGTTTTTTACTCCATCAGTAGCTATCACAAATTCGACCAAATAAAGATATAAATAGCCACTAACCAAGAAACAACTTCATCAGATGACAGTCTGATAACATATTTATTGTATAGCATATGTTTTGTTAGAAAACTGTGCATATTTCAGGTATAAATCATAGTTTACATTGCAGCTACAGTCAGAAATTGCACCGAAAGCAGACAGAAAAATTACAGACACCAACGCCAAATAACTAAATACTCATCATAAAACATTTCTGAAAAATACATAGTGTACAGCATTTGAAAGACAGGCATCTTGTGATTCCAGACAATATTTCCGATTTATCAAGTGTTTTACAGCGAAAACACAATATAGCGTTATATTAGCGTAGCCACAATAGCCAGAAACACTTGGGCGCCGACGGCCAGTTCACATGCGCGACAGATATTAGAAATAGCATCATAAAATGTTTCTTACTTTTGGTGATCTTCCGTCAGAATGTTGGACAAGGTGTCCTTTGTCCAGAACAGTCGTTGTTTGGATCTGGAAAGGCAAATTTCCCTCTTGATTTAGCATGGGCACTTGCCAAGTGGCACGGATCTCTCCATGTCAACAAAGTCAGAGAACGGAACACGGCAAAACTCCCGAAAAAAATTCAATAATCTGATTAAACTATATTGAAGAAACATACTTTACGATGATATGGTCACATGTATCAAATAAAATCTAAACCGGAGATGTTAGTCGTCCATAACGACAGCTAAACAGAAGGCAAATCCATGTCCTCTTTCGCGCGCTCCAGAAACAGGAAATGGACGGTCACGTCATACAAAGATTTTTAATTCCACCTCAGACCAAGATAGACACGAAATTTCTTCTCTCACCACCTCTTGACAACCAGGGGAAGGTGTATGAAGTGTACGTAGACTTACGTTCATTGCCCATGTATAGGCATGATGTTGAACAGAGCATCGATTTCTGACATTCCACTTCCTGGTCAGGAAATGTGCTGCAGAATGAGTTCTGTTTCACTCAGAGAAATAATTCAAACGGTTTTAGAAACTAGAGAGTGTTTTCTATCCAATAGTAATAATAATATGCATATTGTACGAGCAAGAATTGAGTACGAGGCCGTTTGAAATGGGCACGATTTAACTGGCTACTCAATACTGCCCCTTGCAGCCATAAGAATAAGACATACAAGACCACTGATAATCTCCCTCGATCTGGGGCTCCACGCAAGGTCTCACCCCGTGGGGTCAAAATGATGACGTTTTCTGTAAGTCTTCACAAGGTTTTCACACACTGTTGCTGGTATTTTGGCCCATTCCTCCATGCAGATCTCCTCTAGAGCAGTGATGTTTTAGGGCGGTTGCTGGGCAACATGGACTTTCAACTCCCTCCAAAGATTTTCTATGGGGCTGAGATCTGGAGACTGGCTAGGCCACTCCAGGACCTTGAAATGCTTCTTACGAAGCCACTCCTTCGTTGCCCGGGCGGTGTGTTTGGGATCATTGTCATGCTGAAAGACCCAGCCACGTTTCATCTTCAATGCCCTTGCTGATGGAAGGAGGTTTTCACTCAAATTCTCACGATACACGGCCCCATTCATTCTTTCCTTTACACGGATCAGTCGTCCTGGTCCCTTTGCAGAAAAACAGCCCCAAAGCATGATGTTTCCACCCCCATGCTTCACAGTAGGTATGGTGTTCTTTGGATGCAACTCAGCATTCTTTGTCCTCCAAACACGACGAGTTGAGTTTTTACCAAAAAGTTATATTTTGGTTTCATCTGACCATATGACATTCTCCCAATCTTCTTCTGGATCATCCAAATGTTCTCTAGTAAACTTCAGACGGGCCTGGACATGTACTGGCTTAAGCAGGGGGACACGTCTGGCACTGCAGGATTTGAGTCCCTGGCGGCGTAGTGTGTTACTGATGGTAGGCTTTGTTACTTTGGTCCCAGCTCTCTGCAGGTCATTCACTAGGTCCCCCCGTGTGGTTCTGGGATTTTTGCTCACCGTTCTTGTGATCATTTTGACCCCACGGGGTGAGATCTTGCGTGGAGCCCCAGATCGAGGGTGATTATCAGTGGTCTTGTATGTCTTCCATTTCCTAATAATTGCT
Organism: Salvelinus namaycush; assembly: GCF_016432855.1. Lineage (NCBI taxonomy): Eukaryota > Metazoa > Chordata > Actinopteri > Salmoniformes > Salmonidae > Salvelinus > Salvelinus namaycush. Next base: position 59,646,478 of record NC_052313.1, on the reverse strand, counting down.
CCCACAGTTGATTTCTTCAAACCAAGCTGCTTACCTATTGCAGATTCTGTCTTCACCGCCTGGTGCAGGTCTACAATTTTGTTTCTGGTGTCCTTTGACAGCTCTTTGGTCTTGGCCATAGTGGAGTTTGGAGTGTGACTGTTTGAGGTTGTGGACAGGTGTCTTTTATACTGATAACAAGTTCAAACAGGTGCCATTAATACAGGTAACGAGTGGAGGACAGAGGAGCCTGTGAGAGGTCTGTGAGAGCCAGAAATCTTGCTTGTTTGTAGGTGACCAAATACTTATTTTCCACCATAATTTGCAAATAAATTCATTACAAATCCTACAATGTGATTTTCTGGATTTTTTTTCTTCTCATTTTGTCTGTCAAAGTTGAAGTGTACCTATGATGAAAATTACAGGCCTCTCTCATCTTTTTAAGTGGGAGAACTTGCACAATTGGTGGCTGACTAAATACTTTTTTTGCCCCACTGTATATATATATATACACACACATTTTGTAAAATGTCTAAAAAACTGTTCTTTATTTGTCATAATGAGGTATTGTGTGTAGATTGGTGAGGGAAATTAAAAAATATAGATATTTTAGAATAAGGCTGAAATGTAACAAAATGTGGAAAAAGTCAAGGGGTCTGAATAATTTCCCAAATGCACTGTGTGCTGAATCCTTTCAGCAAGGTTGCTTCCCCTCCTCTCTAAGGAGTGTTTTACTCTCATTCTGAAGCCTGATAAATCCCCAACAAGATGTGAAAGTTACAGACCGATTTCTCTTCTGAACTAAAGAATTAGTGCTAAAGCCTTGGCCAGGAGATTGGATGGAGTTCTCCCATATCTAATACACAAAGACCAAAATGGCTACGTGAAAAACCATCAAGGTTTTCACAATGTGAGGAGAGTACTAAACATGGTGCACATGTCAAGGGTCCCCTGACCCTCCTACTGCCATACTCTCACTTGATGCAGAGAAGGAATTCCATAGAGTTGAGTGGTCTTATTTCAAGTGTTTAAGAGATTTGGGTTTGGGAACTACTTCTGTAAATGGAATAAGATATGATATACCGACCCCACTCCAGAAGTTGCAACTAACAACTTGTTTTCACAACCTTTTAAGATTTTTCAGGGGACGAGATAAGGACAAGTCCAGGACTCTTTCTTTTAGCCATTGCAGTAAGGGCCCACCCGTCAATTAGTGGAATTAAAACATTGAACATTGAGTGAACCTGTATGCTGATGATACCCTCTTATTCCTAACAGATCCAAAGAACTCTTCCCTCTCCAATTTAATTAATAACTTGTCCGTTTTTTGGGTTTAAAGTTAATAAAACCAAATCTTCTATCCTTTTCCTCAACAAGAAAGATACTGAATCCAGTTGTACAGCATTTATTTGTGAATACAGAACAAGGTTTCACATATCTTGGTATTAAAATCACACCAGAAATTAGCTCCCTGAGCTCAACAAATTATGAACTAATGGTAACGAGTGTAACATAATCCATCAACAGATTAACATTACTGCTTGTATCTACTATTGGTAGAATAAATATTAAGATGAATATTCTGCCCAAATGTCTTTATCTATTTCAATCAATTCCTCTGGCTCCACCAACTTTATTTTCCCCAAAGATCTGAAAGATACCTGGAGCAACAGAAAACAAAGGCTTAGACTTTCTCTTCTTTATTTGGCCTATGACAAAGGGGGGTTGCAACATCCAAACCTACAGTGGTATTGCTGGGCTGCACAAATTAGGGCTGCAATGTTTTGGTTCTCCAAGAAACCATACCTACCCTGGCTACACATGGAAATGCTATCCACAACAGGCTTAACTTTGAAGAATAGTACTAATCCCTTTGTTAAAAACACCAACTATATGGCACAAAGTACAGCAATATCTGGGTGAATCCCCTGTATTATCCAGTTTTACACCAATTTGGGACAATGACAATTTCACAGCTGGTAAAATTGATTTGGGTTAAAAGAATAGACAAGAAAGGGACTAATACAATAAAAAGGGCTCATGTCATTTGAAGAACTAAAGGGAAGATTTAACTTACCACAGCATTTTTTCAAATACTTACAAATGAGAAGCTTTTCCAGTCTAAAACAATCAGACCTTGTTATTGGAATTTTATGAATAATGACTAAATAAGGTATACATTTAATACAGAATTGTTACATTTAATGCAGAATTGTTACATTTAATGCAGAATTGTTACATTTAATGCAGAATTGTTACATTTAATGCAGAATTGTAACAAACAGAATTCTAAACAGTCTGATAAATGCATGTTTCTACACTTAAAATAGGAAGTGTTAAACAGACACATTTAGACAGACAACTTGTGACCATTGTGAAACTGATAACAGGAAGAAAGTCACCCCACCCAGGGAGGGGAAGAAACCGTTAGGCATGTAGATCAGCAGCTTTGTCATTTGTCAGAGAGGAGGGACATAAGACGTGATGACGTAATGTGTGATATATAAGCCAATGTACGTTGTAATAAGTTTAAGAGCTCTCAGAATAAACGGCACTGACTATTTTTTAAACTGGTCTCCGTCTGTTTCACTTCCCCAGAATCTTACAAACTCTGGGTGCAGACTGAGTGTTTTAATTGAATTGGTTAATGAATATATAGGAATTAAAATTCCTCCAACAGCCCTACAACCTCCTTTGACCACTTTAGAAACGCTCTCTGTTAATGTGTGTTATGGGAGAGGTCACATGACATCATTATATTGGAAAATGGTAGCTACTCATGAAGACAACACTGATAGTAAGAGACTTCAGTGGATACAAGATATGCAGGAAGATATTTCAGCAGAGGACTGGGGTATGATATGCTCTAGAGCTCAGATACAGACAATAAACACCCGCCTGAGATTGTTGCAATACAATTGGACAATGAGAACATATATCACCCTTGTTAAGCCCCACAAATTTGACCCCAATACCTCAGACCTGTGTGTTAAATGTAACACACATTTAGGCACCTTGTATCATTGCCTGGAGGAATGTGCTGAGATACAAACGTTTTGGAGCTCAGTACTGCGCTATATCTCTGAGATGACCTCTACCCCAATACCACTAATCCCTAAACTATGCCTCCTAAATCTTTACCCAGAGAATCTCTCTTTACATAGGAGAGAAAAGAAAATGGTTGACCTCTGTCTATTACAAGCTAGACGTTCAATTGCTCTCCACTGGAAGTATGTCAGTTGCCACTCACTTGGTCATTGGTTAAAATAATTAACATCAAGTCTAACTTTGAAAAATGTACTTATATAGTGAAAAAGAAAGCCCCAGAGTTTCATAATATTTGGGATCTGTTTTGTGAGTTTTTGCAAACCGGTGATATTGTAGAAGCATTGGAACTGTAAATCTGTATATTCTCTATATTTTATGTGAATATTGGCTCTAGTCAAAGCGTAATCTGCATTATCTACAACTGTGTATTATACTTTATTTATTTATATTATTGGATTTCTTTATGTTTGGTTGTTATGTTTTCATCTCTCTTTGGGTTGGGGGGGGTGAAAAAGAAAATACAATTGTATTTATGTAATTGTTCTACTTGGAACTAATAAATATTCGTGTAAAAAAAAAGAATGATGAGGGCACTGTGTTCTTGGGGACCTTCAACGCTTCAAGGGGCTCCCGAGTGGCGGGAAGCACTGCATCTCATGAAAACATTTCTAAAAACCTGTTTTTTCTTTGTCATTATGGTGTATTGTGTGTAGATTGATGAGGATTTTTTATTTATTTAATCCATTTTTAGAAATGTGGGAAAAGTCAAGGGGTCTAAATACTTTCCGAATGGGAGAGGGGATACCTAGTCAGTTGTACAACTGAATGCATTCAACTGAAATGTGTCTTCCGCATTTAACCCAAATCAAATGTATTTATATAGCCCTTCTTACATCAGCTGATATCTCAAAGTGCTGTACAGAAACCCAGCCTAAAACCCCAAACAGCAAGCAACGCAGTCCCTCTGAATCAGAGAGGTGCGGGGGGCTGCCATAATGGACATCCACGTCTTTGGCGCCCGGGGAACTGTGGGTGCCTTGCTCAGGGGAAAAAGACAGATTTTTACTTTGTCAGCTCAGGGATTCGATCCAGCAAACTTTCGGTTACTGGCCCAACGCTCTAACCACTAGGCTACCTGTAAGTATTCATATCAGTAGGCTGTGCAATGCAAAAGGGGAATACAACTATTCTAAAAGTATGTCAAGGTTCATTTCATAGAACTTTAAAACACTGGCAGTTTGTCTACTTCACTTCTTCAGTCTCCTCTCTGATCACTCCAGACAGCCCAGTGGATAAAACAAATGCTGGCAATGCTGGTATCAAACCATGCAAGTCTCAGTAGCATGAAATAACATCTACCTTCTCATTGAAACAGTTCATCATGAAACAGTTCTACTGCAACTTTTCATACACAGTGGGAAGTTGGAATGAATAACACAAACTTAGTTAGATAGAACCTGCTCTTACCATGAGAAACAGAATTCCCAATCTTCTCCTCCTCTTCTTCATCTTTAATGTTGACATTCAGCTCCAGTGTTTGACTGCAGTCTTCCAGCTTCACTGATGCCATCTCTGGATCCTGCTGTGCAAACTGGGCTCCACTGTCACAATCAGGACCCAGTGACTGTAGGTTTGGACTCAGTGTGGAAGGAGAGAGAGGCAGGCTGGGTTTGTCCTCACTGTTGATGTTACCGGCCTCATACCTGAGTCGGCAAGTAGAAGAGAAACGGACACAAAAGTTATTGTCTTGACAGTTCTGGCACTTACTTTACTCTCTATTAAATATATGATATTTTTTATTGTTCAATTATCTAATTCAGTGCTCGACTTTGACTGAAATAGCTGCCGATACTCATTTTGGGTGTGCTGGTACTGTTTATATTTAGGTGCAGGAGCTTCATAATACATTTGAGCTAATACTTAACCTGTAGTAGATAAATGCATAAATGACTCAAAAACCATTTAGTACAAGGTTAGTTAGTTTTATTTTCCTTAATAACCTTGTATTCACTGTATTACTTCAAAAACACAACAAAGTTGTGCAACCGTAAAACGTGTAGAAGGAGAGTGGCAGGCTGTCTGTCCTCTGTTGATATTACCAGCCTCAGACTTAATCCGAGTCAGCCAGTAGTAATAAAGAGAAACGGACACAAAAGTTAGTCTTGACAGTTCTGGCACTTAATTTATTATCTAAAAATATTGTTTATATTTAGCTGCAGGAGCACCACAATACTGTTGAGCTAATATTCTATAAGAGGAACATGAGCTCAAACAGTAGAAATTTGAGGTGCTGGTACTCAGCTTCGGTGAGCTCCTGTCCAAGTCTAGCACTGATCTCACTTCAATAGATCTGGTAGCTAAGCATTGACAACAAAACAATTATTAATTCACATTAGACAAAGTATACACTTTAAATTAGGCTACACAACTCTAAACGCTCTTAATCTATAGTAGATATCCCCTATACACATAAATGCATAAATGACTCAAAAACCATTTAGTACAAGGTTACAGTATGCTGTAGGCAGCACTATGTACTATTTTCCTGAATAACCTTGTCTTCACTGTATTGTTTCAATCAAAAACCAATAGTAGTTCCGTTCACACCATAGTAACATGTATAGATAGACAGAAACAACTGAATGTCTCTGAATATTAGTTCACATGTAGAAAACTGATAATCATTACATTTTGCTCGAAAACAGTAGCGCAACCGTAAAATTGTCTTTCTCTCCTGCACCCTCACTGCCTGCACTGATGTGCGTTAATGCAGACCGAGGGGGAACCGCCATTTTACCACCTCGTGAATCTTACACAAAACCAAAAACGACACGTAAAACGAACCCAGAAATCTAAAATAAATTGATCCTTTATGAAATTACCTTGACAAAATGATATAACGTTACATCCACTCAGAGACTAACTTTAACCCAAAGTCTCTATGTGACTTGTAAACAAGAAATCACTCACGCTGTTTTGACACCAAAATAGCATATAAATCCTTCACCAAACGTGATAATACCTTGACATATTTGTTACCTAGCATGTTATGACATGTTCTTTCGATATTAGAACGTGCTATTACATACCAGTAGTAATATATTTGAAAAGGACACAGAAGTTGTCATCTCGACTGCACAATTCTGACGTTTCCTTTATTCTGAAGAATGATGCGCGCCTGCGCGGAACTTCCTGTTCCCCCACTAGCAGTTTCTAAACCCAGAGACGTAAAACCGCCAGACTTCAGAGAAGGCCTGCGAAGCGGACCAAGCCGGGGTTTGAGAAGTCAATGAGAGAAGTGAACAATTGTGATACTTTTTCTGCGGCTAATGGGGATCCTAATAAATACCCCAAATATTCTGTCGTCACACACTTGAAACATGGCCATTCTTTTATCAATTTCATAACTGCAGTGGCTTATTCACAATAGCTCACACTGCATATCATGTATATCCTAGCATCACAGTTAGCCTAGTGGTTAGAGCGTTGGGCAAGTAGCTGAAAAGATGCTGGATCGAATCCCCGAACTGACAAGGCAAAAATCTGTTCGTCTGCCCCTGAACAATGCAGTTAACCCACTGTTCCTTAGTAGGCCGTAATTGAGATAAAGGTAACGTCATTGAGGTACTTTTTTAAAAATCGCATGAGTAGCCAGACCGATTCATTCACCAAAAGCCAATTAAATGCAAAAAATCTATAATTAATTGATTGTCACAGAAACGAAAATAGATATGGTTTATTCTATAAAAGTCTAGCATAAAATCTATCAAATATCATTTAAAACTGTATAAGTCAATAACTAATTCACTGTTTGTCACAGAAACATCAAACTATGTATGACTCATTCTATAAATGTCTAGTATACTTTTACAACCTTTGATTTGAGTAGAAATTCCCGTTTTGATTTCCGTTTTGATTTGATAGAAATACATAAAATCTCAAATATTGCATTTAAAGATGAAGAAATCATTAACTAATTCAGTGATTGTTTCTTGAAAAAAGTGAGAATATGCATTTATTTAAATTACCTTAAAATAAATGTTCATTTCAAGTGCAATTTGTTCTATATGAAGCTAGACAATGTTAACATAAAGTTGTACAATGTTAACAATCTTAAATTGTATGTCAAATCAATGTTTGCATTTTTTGTGCAAAAGTTCCACATGTTAAAGTAGTTACAAAGCACAACAGTCATTCTTTCATACGTCTCTAATTTAACAGCAAAGAGGCCCCTTCCAATCATTTTCTGTTTTGGCTTTGTTGAAGTCCTTCTTTGTCATCCCCAGACAAGCTAAATGGAACCATCTCTGGCACACAGAGCGTTCTATCTGCAGTATTAAAAACATAAAACAGGGTTATGTTGATTTACATGTAAATAACAGTTCTGGAATACCCAAATTCTGTTACATGTTTTTGCAATTAGGAACAATTTCAAATTGAAATGGATTTTTGTTCAATTGCTAAATTGACTTTAAAGGACATTTGACCACAACCCTGACAGAAGCACCACATAACTGAGGTGCTAATCATCGTTGAGTATTCAGGCAATATAAATCGTATAGTAATAAAGGCATACATTTGCAAAAAACGTATTTGTTGATAAAAAAGGTATCACATATCAATGTTGTAATATCAAACATTACTAGAATGGCATCTTATAGATTTGATATATTTCTATCAATCAAAACTGGAATTTGTATTCAAAACAAAGGTTGTAAAAATATACTAGACATTTATAGAATAAGTCATATCTAGTTTGATGATTCTGTGAGAAAGGGTGAATTAGTTATTGATTTAAACAGCTTTACATTGCATTTAAGATTTTATATATTTCCATCAAATCAAAACTGGATTTTTAAAATTCAAAACGAAGGTTGTAAAAGTATGCTAGACATTTAAAGAATAAACCATATCTATTTTTGTATTCTGTGACAATCAATGAATTAGTTACAGATTTTTACAATTATTAATGGCTTTTTGCAAATGTCTGCTGAATGTCCGTTGAATGTCCGAATGTGTGAATATAAAAGCAACTTTACCTCGGTAGTAGGCAGATTATCTTCTTCAAACAACGGTAAAACTGATTGACTTTCTTCCTTCTTTCCATCTACTACACAGTTTAGTTCTCCAACCACTCCTCGAATCTTCTGCTCAAGACGATGAACCTCAATATATAACAAAACCCCAGATATAACACCCTTTTATCGCTGCCCTGCTCCGAAAAACACAATCCTTTCTCCTTCTGCTCTTCTGAGACGCATGAAATCAATACAAAACCACTACTGGTCACTGACTGATGTGAAGGATGGTTTTGTTCTCTTTTAACATAAATATATGCCTTATAGAAAAAGGACATGTTAATCACAAAACATAGCATAACTGCAGAAAAGCTGTTGTTAATCTAGGGTGTCGACTGTGCAAACCACAAGGTTGAGACAAGATGGAAAAATGCTGAATAACAAGAAGACAGGAACTGAGGAATGTGTAGGAAAAATGCTGAATAACAAGAAAACAGGAACTGAGGAATGTGTAGAAACCAACAAATCAGCTCAATCTTCACAAACACCATTCCGGACATTTGAATCCTGAGTGCTGTGTCTGGGCACCACCGATAGGCTAGCAAGTTTAAACCACGCTAAGCCTCTACTGTGACAAGCCAACTCTAAAGTTGGAACTACCTCTGTCACAGTATAAAAGAAGATGTCTGTACTATTTCAGTCAGTTCCCTGCTTTACCCTGCGTGGTGATACAGTGAACCCGTATATACGAAAATTGCATTTACCATTCTGAGCATATGTTAAATAAAAATACTTAAAGTATATTCGGTGACTTTGAATCACATTTTATCCTGATACCAGATTTGATTGAAGCAACCTTCCACACTGACTACCTTTCCTAATGCCTCTTTTATCATCTTCCTGGCCTCAAATGATTTCCCAAAAATACATAATTGTTGATGAATCGCGCTCCAAAAGAAATCGATGTTTGTTTACAATATCACAACGGAATGCATTACAATGTATAACCGTCATGCTTCAAAACTGGGAGAAAGAAGCAAGTCATTCACCCGCCATTTGTTCCTCAAGACGTAACACAACGACACGCGGATAATTGTAAGCGTCAACATTTTTGAAAACATTTGTAATTTGATAAGGTTGTTATATTAATGATCAGTTTCCGTTAATGTCGCAAACTATTATTTCTCTAGGCTAACATAAGAAACTCTGCCTGTATACTTGCATGCTAGCTAACATTAACACTAACTTAGTTGCTCTAGCCTACTATGGTCATGTCCCTCTGGCCAGTATTGTATATTTTCGTAGCTGAATCAGAATTAGTTAGGTAACATAGAGGAATAAGATGTTTTATTTACCTTATACTTGTCATTAGAATGTCTTCTTTTGGACTATACTGTTGGCAGTTGCATTTTCCTATCTCCTCTAGGGAAAAGTCACTTGGGGCCCAGAGAGGGGAGAGGTCAGGCTTGTCTTTTACATGTCTGGTAATAGGCAGAATATCAGAAAGGGAGAATTCAAGTTTGAACATTGTCTTCATTATGAATATATCTGTGAAACCATGTGAAGGGCTCCACAATGTCTGTACTCCAGTCACTCCCTCCTTTTCCCATTGGGGGGGGAGGAGTATGGCAGTGTCTGGAAGCATTGTATTACCCCTCTGATGTTGCATGAATCTTGAGATAGTATATGACCTAGAGGCTCACTCCCCCCAGGGAGCTTGTCCAGGGGTGGGGTGTATTTGAGATGGGAGTAGCTAAAGTAGACAATTGATATATGCCATTGGATGAGGTAATATTTTGGTAATATGAAGTACCAAGAACGAGAAGTAGAACCTCGTCTAAGAGACCAAACTGAACGATAATTTATAGCTAACGCTATCTGGCTATGGGATAATCCTCTTTCAAGTAAAAGGCCCTTTGTGAAGTTCCTGAGATCTGTGGTTCGTCATGTGAGTTGAGAGGAGTGTATCTTGGCTATAAAAGATACAAAGTATTCTTTTGTAAGCACTCTCAGAGAATTCATTTATAGACACTGAATTGATCTGAGAGTCAAAGGGCTATGGTGAAACTCATATAATTAAAGATGGAGTTTAAAATATAACTGACTTGTGTGTGGTTTGTAAACTCATCATTTAGTAATACAGGAAATTACCACGACAACATACAGTATTTAACTAAAAATCTGTTTATTTCATTTAATTATACACATGAGAAAAAAGTGTCTGCCCAGCATGAATTCATGTACAAACATTATTTTTCATTACATTCTTGTCATTTAGCAGATGTTTTTATCCAGAGAGACTTACAGGACAAATAAGAGTTAATTGGCTTGCTCAAGGGCACAATGACAGATTTTTCACCTAGTCGGCTCGGGATTCAAACCAGCGACCTTTCAGTTACTGGCCCAACACTCTTAACCGCTAGGCTACCTGCCGCCAGATCAATTAACTTCAATACAGTTATTCAAATACATTCATCATCAATGACTAAAATAATGAATCTAGTATTAAAAGACAAATTAATAAACACAAGTAGTCGATTCATAGCCTGTTTATCATTAAACAAAATTGTTTAGTAATATAAAATAATCCACCCAAACTAATGCTGAAAAGTGATCACCACAACATCTTTATCTGATATACACTGAGTGCACAAAACATTAGGAACGCCTTCCTAATATTGTGTTATACCTCCTTTTGTCCTCAGAACAGCCTCAATTAGTCGGGGTATGGATTCTACAAGGTGTTGAGAACGTTCCACATGGATGCTGGCCCATGTTGACTCCAATGCTTCCCACAATTGTGTCAAGTTGGCTGGGAGTGGATCTCTACTCCGAATAGCTTGATCCATCTCCTCCCACAGATGCACAATTGGATTGAGATCTGGTGACTCGGCAGGCCACTGCCTTAAACTGAATTCCCTGTCATGTTCTTGGAATCAGTTCTGGACAAGCCTTGTGGCATAATCCTGCTGAAAAAAATCTATTTGCAGATGGATACACTGCCACCATGAAGGGATGCACCTGATTGGCAATGATCTTTACACAAACGTTGCTCCACTTTTATCGAGGGGCCCAATATGTGGCATGAAAACACACCATCATACCACCACCAGCCTGCAATGTTGTACTCGTGGTTTCCTCCCATCAGCGTGAAACAGCAGGAACAGGGATTCATCAGACCAGGCAATGTTTTTAAAATTCTCCAGTGTTTTCATTCCTTAGCCCACTGCAACTGCAGTATCTTGTTTTCTACTGAAAGCTAATGGGGATCCAAAATAAATACAACAACTACATCATTAAGGATTATAGTTTTCACCTGGGTTCACCTGGTCAGTCTATGTCATGAAAAGAGCAGGTGTCCTTAATGTTTTGCAAAATCAGTGTATGTTGTGTCTACCAGCTCATTCCCACAGAAAACTGTAGAGGGAATCAGTACCACCCAGTCACCCATCAGAATCTATTGTGAGGCGCCTCACAGAGGATATTCAACCGTAAGGTAATCTCAATATCTTTACAGTAGAAGCTAAAAAAACACACCAGAGAGAATAAAGTAGACGGCACACGTCAAACGTTTGATTTATGACCCTATGTCCGGATGACGTGTGCATGCCCATATTTGGGCATCCGGTCAGGGCATCCTGGCGGGAAGTGATCACGTGGTTATGCCCATATATGGGCATCTTGTTCCTGTTCTCACGCCTTAGAGTGAGTGCGACAATATGTATATAATGCCTTTGAAGTTGTCATGATGATTGATGTCTAGGGACCTCTTTGAACTGGGGAGATGAACATTTCGAAGAGTATGGCCCCCCACCCCCTGTTTTATTGACCTTAGGGTTGTTGTCTATGAAACACGAATGTCCTGGGGTATTGGGGTTGGCAGACACCTTATAAATAAAACCCAGAACAAGACATGCGGCCCCAGAACACTAAACAAGATTTAAAAAAATAAACCCTGAACATTAAACAGAAAATTATGTCTCCTAGGCCAATTCTCGGGATGCTATGCGTCTCGTGTCAGGAAGCCAGTGACAAAAGCCTTGAGGAAGTTCTGTGTGAAGCCCCAGAATGTTTTAAAGGAGTTTTGGGTACGAGTGAGGGACATATGTCTTACATATTCCAACCGGAGGATTCTACGGTTAAGATATTCAAAGACAGTGGCCCCAAACCCCTTTATCAGGCAAAACCTGGGAGTTTTTCTCCTGCTCTGCAGATGAGAGAATGGCTTAAGATTAGGCTAGCACTCTGTAAAATTGAACAGGCCCTGAGTGGTACAACTGTGCCCGGATATGCACTGGAAGAACAGGTCTGCGGACGCAGTGATCTGAAGGCCCTAAGAATCGCTTCAATGGCCTATAGCCCTGACTCCAAAGTGACAATTTTAGCATGTGAACAATTTGATAGTGCAAATGCGACAAAGTCTGTCAGTTCTCATGTATCTTCCAAAGCATGCATGGATGTCAACTTTTTTATGCCAGTGTTTAGCTTTAAATGGATTGATTATCCCATATTCATAACCCTTATGAATAAGCTGGACAGTCTTTCCCAAAATCGTGAACAATTACGGCGCTGGCCGCGTCTATCCTTGAGACATACCCAGGATCTACATACCCGACGGATTATCTACCCATGGAGTGAAAACTTACGGAGCTTTGATGGTGCGTGCAAGAGAGCCAGGCATGGCGATGGTGAATTGGATACGGATAATGGTCAGGGCTAACCAGGCCCTTTATCTGTAAGAAAGGCATAGTAAAAAGGTGTAATTAATTATGACATGCTTTAAACTGTGTGTACTTTACCCAATGGCGAAGCAGATCTTGAACAATTTATCGCCCTGCTAGAACGACTTGTTCAGTCAAATGTATCCGTCATAGCCGATAGGACCCTCGAGCTTGTAGTGCAAATAATACGTCAACCCCAGGGTGGTGGGGGTCAGAGACGGAAGCTAGATAGCCTAATGCAATCAGAAATCATAAGCAATAAAAGGGCCTACCTCATAAACGTTCACAATCCTGGTAATAAGCTATGCTTTGCAATAGGTCAACACCACCTCTGTATGCTGAATTATTGAAGACAATAAAAATCAAGTTTGTTGAAGGAATACCTGAATCTCTGTCTGATGATGAACTTCTCCCTCCTCATAAAAACAATCTGCTGGTTTTGGACGATATGCTATTTGCAGGTAGCAAATATACTCATCATAGAAACCTGTCCGTGCTTTACTTGGTGCAGAATGTGTTTCACCAAGGTAAAAATAGCCGTACCATTAGCTTGAACGCCAATTACATGGTTTTGTTCAAAAATCCTAGAGACAAACTGCAAATTAGCACTCTAGCTCAGCAGATGTACCCGGGAAGGAAATCCTACTTTATGGAGAGCTATGAGGACGCTACCAAGAACGGAAGGCCATCTTGGGTCGCTGTTTTTCAGATCTGATATTATCCCTATGTGAGATTGCTTTGAATCTTCTCAAACGATGCATTCCACTCACCCTGACCCAATTGAAAAAATTAAAGAGACAAAAGACCGCGATCAAACGCTTTGCCAATAAAAGGGCCAGTCTTCAAAAGAAAAGACATAGCATACAACAGTCAGGGGTTCACATATGCTTGACTTGCTTAAAAGTACCACGGCTGCCCACAAGGTTGATGATGACAGAAGACCTCCCGGTTGGCGTCAGTTTCTTAAGGCCCTGGCAATCCTCAACATTTCCCTCTCGGGTGTACCCAACTATAAGCTACGTCAACAGATTCAAGCTTTAAAACAAAAACCTTCAACGAGATACAGCACCCCTAAAGATGCCCCAACAACCCCGCCCCCATATGAAAAGGATGATTATAACTCATTTACCCCCCTGAACGTCTCAGGACCATTTCCTAATCCCGATCTCTCTGGGTGGTTAGACTTTTGAATGACTTTTGAATGACTATGATTAAATTCAATACATTTTATTTGAAAAAATAAGCAATTTAACATTTGTGGCATTCTTGAAACATTTGACGTGAGCATACGCCTTGATTACACGGTCTTAAAGGACACACATTTGAACACTTTTGATATTTTCTAACAAAACAAGCTACAACGTTATCATTACTTCTTAAATCATCCTTATAAAGACACATAACATCTTCAAAAGAAACTCCCCGGGCTCTTTGGCATAGGTAAAATACGTAGTGTTGACCGCATGTAGTGGAAAGGTTATCTTGCACTTGTTTGATGCTGTACTAGATCTTTGATCCGTTTTTGGTCAAAAATTCTTTAATAGATTTGGGGAAATGCGAAAAACAGGGGGGGAAAGCCGTAGGAATCAAAAAAAGTTTAGATTTTTCTTCCTCCTTCCTCTTCTAATGTCATAGCGAGCCAATGTTCACCCGGCATGTGTTTAGGATGGGTATTGACAATAAACATGGCAGGCCGCTCCGGCCATTTCTCAATAGGTAATTCATCACAAGCCAACACTCCACAAAATTGTTTTCCAATCAATCGGCTCATGAGCTCTTCCAACTCTTGGGTATTCATGTCTTTGCTCAACAATCCTTAATAATAATCCACTAAGACCTGTCTTCGGGCATTCACTTCCAAGATTGAATCAGAGCATGCATAAACAATCATGCTAACTGTACAGGCTAAAGGTGTACGGAAACGCATTACCAGCCTGAGGTTACCTTGGGACACCACAGACAGATTTCCTGAGGTGTCATCATCAGGTGATAAATTGAAAGCATACAATGTGTAACCCTCTGCAAAATCATTTCTGTCAATAGGTAAAGAGAGATCTTTTAGATGCCGCCCTGTAGCCAGGAATAGATTGTAAAATTCTCGCACAGATATCCGGTTATTAAATTGCTGTTGGAAAGCCTTAGCAGGGACCTGACGTCCTTCCTGACAGAGAGCTACATACTCTGCATTGAAGTGTTGAATTTTTTTATCTAAGCTGCCCGTATTAGAGGCGTGATCAACCAGACCTATAACCACGTATCGAGGTAAAGGGCCTAGAAATAGGTTTTCTTGACTGCAGATTCTACTGCCCACAGGTATGCTAAAGGTTTTCATGGTAATTCTTTGGAGAGGGTAAAGGGCATTTCCTTTCATCAAAGCCTGTGAGTGACCCAGACGAACTGCCGGAGATACAGACACTTTTTTAATAAAAAGCGTTGCCCCCAACACTTTTAAACTAAAGTCCCCGTCCTGGGCAGACATCAGGCAAAACTCATCCTTGGCCCTGGTTAATTTTACTTTTAAATCAACCGAATTTAAGAGTAAACGTTCTTGAAAGAAAATGTCAGAGTGTATAGGCCCTAGCAAATGAAACTCTCGAGATTCGGTGCAGTAGCGAGCGCGTGCCTCCAGTCCTTTGTTTGCACCAGTGGGAGGGTCTGTCGATTCCATAGAGCCTCCTGCAGTATCCTTGCTAAACAGCCCGGCGCTGAATTGTGTCTTGAGAGTGTCTTCGGAGTAGTTGAGTAAACACTCCATGATGGCCCTATAAGGTTATGTGGCACTGCTTTGACTGATTAGGCGTTCACCCAAAGTCACATCCACTTGGGAGAAGATGGTGGCCACTGGGTAATTAATGAGACTCACTTTGGCATCGCCTGCAATATTAGTGCCATCTCTTTTGGTCACTTTTAGACGCAAATGCACCAAGGTGTTGTTGAAGTCCAGATAGTTGTCACCGTGGCCTGGTATGAAAAATTCTATAGGACCGTTGTCGGTAATGACAGAGAGTGGGGCTATCTCCACATAACTGGACCTCTCTATTGAATGTTGGGTTAAGGGGGCCATGAAAAGATCGAGCTCTGTCTTTATAGCTTCAGAGGACATGCGGTGTAAAAGAGCCATGTTGCTTGTTCTTTTAGAAAATACTTCCGAGTATTCTTTTTGTCGTTTTTGGTCCAGACCTCCTCACTTTACCATGTCTTTGACTTACTGAGCTTCTTTTAACTGTTAACCTCCGCTTTTTAGTGGCAAGCCTGCGCCTTATACCCAGAGGTCTCTTTTTTGGTCTTCGAGACAACATCATAAGCCCCGAGCCTTCTTGATGCTGGGCATCTGGTGACGCCCTTCTGGTCATAGCATTGGCTACAACCTCACTTACTATATTTTTAGCCGCTGATTTTAAATGTGGTTTGGCTATGCTGAAGCCTCTCTTCATAAACGGTAAAACCATCCTAAAGAGGTTACGAAATATACCTCCTATCCCCGAACCGTACATGGTCGGGGATCCATAATAGCCGGGTAGTCCATTACCCACTTGACCAACATAGTATGAGACATAGCGGTTAGGGTCGAGATGTTGATGGTCCATAACCCTTTTAAAATGTATTTGTATTATGTTTATAAATATATATAATACAAATATTATATATCTAGAGAGGTTTTGGAGGGTCTAAAGTGGAGTATTACAATCGTTTTATCATAAGTAAATTCGATGTTTTCGTTCTGATCCGTTTTAAGCTCAACCAGAATGTTTTCAATATATTTCTTGCTTACAGGTACGTAGTGTGGCTTGTCGTAGGTGACAGTGACTATGTCCCCATCCTTTCCGTCTATATGAACTGTTCTCAGGAGGGGCACACAGCTGTCTCCGACCCTTTGATAGGATATGATGTCGGTTTACACAAATATGTTGTAAAATCCTGCATGTATATCCGCAGGGAATGGGAATAATTTATCTTTCACATACGTCCATTTATTGGGACCCATCCCCAACATGTAGGCTAAATTACCGCTGGTCTTTATACCCCCTCAGCATCCCCTGAGATTTGTACCCGTTTATGTATAGGGTTGTAGATCAGGAATATTTCCATATTGTTCAGGGTTAGGAGTTCATTCAACTCTGAGACGATCCTGTCGACGGTTCTATAGAATCCTTTTTTAAGCTTAATAAGTTTTGCAGGTTCCGATAACTTTTTGCAATAAAAATCACGGTCCTTATCTTTGATATTATACCAACTATGGGGGTATGTAATCTCGCTGAGACCTACTTCCCAGGCCTCTGATAACTCTATAGGCCTTGGAAAATTGGTAGTATAATTCGAACTCTGATTATTACGATATATATGTGCAGACGCATTAGTGGGGAAAGTCAGGTAGAAGCCGGTCTGTTCCATGATGCACTCCTGTGTACACGCGAATGATGGGGTATTCATCATGCATGAGGGTTTAAGTTAACCCCCGATGCCTCCACCATATCGTGCTCTAATACCCAACTGTTGAACTTTTGGGGACAGTTTTTCCAGCGGACCAGCACCCATTTTTGACCCTTTTCTCTCTTTTGATCTAGAATCTCCTCCACGTGAAAGGCTTTGTCTTTACCCAACTGTACCTTCTGTAATTCCTTCTCATAAAAAGATCCCTCTATAAGCTCCCCGTCATAATCTTTTAACTTGTAGACCGGGGGTATGCGTGGCAGACACTCGGTAACGGTGAAAAACTCATCGCTGTAACCTTGCTCATATTTTTAGTCAAAAACACCCCTCAGCTTGGATATACGCACCAAGTCCTCCACTATGAATTGAATTATTTTTTTTTCTTACGACGAAGGGGGAACAAACTATACAGATTTTTAAAGACTTGAAAAGAGTTTTCAGAAGAGACCTCGGAGGGCTTCATACGTATACTCTTATGGTAGCTGCTGTTGTATCCCTTCACTAAATCTTGAACTATATCGATATATCTATGCGTGTTGTGAGCTGTAAAATATCGCCACATCCGCTCCTTCAGAGTTCTGTTAAAGCGTTCAACAACTGAAGCTTTCAAATCCGAGCCTGTAGCAAAATGTACGATATTGTGCTTCATGAGTTTCTGAAAAGTATTATTAAAAAATGATTTTCCACCATCAGTCTGCACTTTCTTGGGGGCTCCTCCTTCCTTCAAGATAGAGTCAAAGGCCCGGGTCACCTCTGCCCCGCTCTTATTTTTTAAGCCCCTTACAAATGCTATTTTAGAGAAAATATCTATAACCGTTAGCATGTAGCGATTTCCATCATTTTTATCTGCAAGGGCCTGCATGTCACATAGATCCGCCTGAAATTGGGACAAGGGATGCGTAGAAAAAACTATATTTCTTGGAAATTGTTTTCTTACAGGTTTATGGAGAGTATAGGCATCCTGCTCTGATAACCACTCATTCACTTTAGCATCGCTTAACAGGCTACCTGTTTCTTCGTCTATAGCTCTCTGGAAATGCTCTTTACCCCCATAAGACCCGGGGTTAGAGGGATTATAATAAATGTTTTTCAACATCTGCTCCGCCATCCTTCTTGCCTCGCTGAGGTACAATAACGTTAATGAGCCACTTTCAAATAACGACAACATTTCACTTTCATTTTAGAATTTTTATTTTATGCATCAAGTATTATTACGTATACAGACAATTCAGGATTCTTTGCAGGATACATGTCCCAGTTTTCTCAACGATCACAGCATGCAACACCCTGTATATTTGGTTTAGATTTACAGGCTTGTGTCGCTGAATTTTTTTAAACACACATGTCCGATATATAAGCATATAAACAACAAATATGATACACGTTACAATTAAATAGTGTTTCAAACAAATAAAGTAAAATCTTAGACAAAGTTGTTTCTAATTCTTCAGAATCATCCACAAGACGTGATACCAGTTGTGTCCATTGCAGACTCTCGCCCGTATGTCGTACATAATTCATGATTTGTTCCATTTTCAGCACACGCTCTTCATTAACCCAGGCATTGTGTGTTGTGTAGAACGATACATTGTTCACTTTATTTTCAATAATCTGATGCATAACATTTGTAAGTTCTCTCAAAATATTTTTTTTATTTATTCTCTCTAACATCGTAGACACATAGTTACCCATTGCTTTACAACTAAATAACAAAATGTCACTCGGTCTCTTGGGGTTTATTGAGCCAGAAAGTCATCACATCAGCCACCACAGCTTCCCGGTATTTATTGTCGTCCACCAGGGTGTGTCGGATTTCTTTGAGTTTCTCGTGGATGTAGATTGCCTCCTTCAGTTCATGTAGGAATGCCTCGGTTACCCCGTAAACTCTGGGGATAGACGGCACAAGACCCATAGACTTCAGGGCTCTGACCAGCGATGGTATAAACCTGCAGGACCACAGTCTTTTCACCAGCTCCTCAAAATGGTTGAAGAAGTAGTATCTTGGCGGGTCGTATAGGCACGGATGACGGCGCTGGCTGGGTTGATTGATCTCACAACCGATGCATTTTTCTCTTATATATTCTCCAATCACCACGTCTAAAAGTGTGGCTACAGAGGCCTTGATGGTGTCCACAAAAATAGTACTGACTACCCCATCAAACACATCCTCAGGCTGTGTAAATGTAGGGGGTGTCGTGGGTCTCGCCAGGGGGGAGTAGAATGTCGGGCTGCGAGGCATAGAGTCCTTAGGGTCTGGCCCCCATGTCGTATCGGAGTCCTGGTATGTTGTATGAATATCCATGGTGTATGATGAAATGAAGAACTGGAGGCTTTAAGGGCACTCCTTTTATTGTTGAACCAGTCCTTTGGGTATCAGGGCGTGGTTAACGCAGCCGCGTACTTAGTTTTCTTCGGAGGCTGTCCCTTCTGAGGATGTACCTTCTTGGGGCTCCTTTGAATCATAATCCTCAGGATTCGTATATAATATGCACTTCTTTACATGAACAATGCTCTGCCGCTGTTGGCTCTGTACAAAGAGAGCGTCCAACAGCTGTAACATTTTCAATTCCATTAGATCCCAAATTTTAAAAGGAATAAGCATGCGCAACCTAAAATCCCCAGTCAGGCCACCATCACGAATGTTTTGGTTGCGGGTTTCCTCGTTGCTGATATAGAACTCCACGTAGCCACATGGAAGTCCATTCTTTCTTTGTATCTTCACCCTGTGAAATATTCTTCCTGAGGAGTCAGGGGCACCTTCCCAACGGGTCTCGTAGCCCGTGAACAAGCTATAACCCTTGGTGATAAGGCTCAGTTCGGGACACACAACCTTGCGAAAAACCATCCAGTCTTCAAGCCTGTAGTCCACTCCTAAAGTCTGATCTGTATATTCTTCTCCTACCGTATAGAGGTTCACTCTACAGGCCAGGTAATCAAACCGATACCCTCATTGATGTCCATTAGACATCAGCACTTGATCTTTCAGAGCAGTTGCGGGCAGTATTTGGGTTCTATACACACTTAGAAACCGGCTTGATACTTGGCCCTTTCTCTATGTTTCAACCGAGGTCCTGCTTCCGTTGTTACAGTCATCACTGCTTTGCCACTGATCACAAAATCCACGCTGATTTTTAAAATCTTGTTTAGTGTTCTGGGGCCGCATATCTTGTTCTGGGCTTTATTTATAAGGCGTCTGCCAACCCCAATACCCCAGGACATTCGTGTTTCATAGACAACAACCCTAAGGTCAATAAAACAGGGGGTGGGGGGGTCAAACTATTTTAAATGTTCATCCCCCCCAGTTCAAAGAGGTCCCTAGACATCAATCATCATGACAACTTCAAAGGCATTATATAAATATTGTCGCACTCACTAAGGCGTGAGAACAGGAACAGGATGCCCATATATGGGCATAACCACGCGATCACTTCCCGCCAGGATGTCCTGACCGGATGCCCAAATATGGGCATGCACACGTCATCCGGACATAGGGTCATAAATCAAACGTTTGACGTGTGCCGTCTACTTTATTCTCTCTCACACCAAAACTGACAAGGTGCACACTGATCAGTAAAGAGAGGCTAACATTCTGTAACGCTCCCTTTCCTCTGCACAGTTCTCTCACAGTGAGAAACTATAGGATTACAATAGTGTTCTACACTTTCTTCATTTGATCCAATTCATCGTTGCCAATTATTTAATGACATGAGAATTAAGTGGAGTGTCTAATCTTAGCTGGTCTGAGAGAACTGATGAGGCTTCTCTCCTTTATGTATACATTGATGTCTTTTTAAATGGCCCAATCTGTAGAATCTCTTACCACAGTCAGAAGCCTTATCACTGCACTCTCAAGTGTGTATCCGTTGGTGTGTTTTTACATTGCCCAATTGGGAAAAACTCTTGCCATATTGAGAGCAGAAGTAAGGCTTCTCTCCTTTGTCTTTTCTCTAATGACCTTTAAGCTCAGCTGGTGTTTTAACATTTTCTACAGTCAGATCAGTGGTAAGGCTCCTCTCTTGTGTTTCCCTTAGTGTCTTTTTAAATGGCACACTCAAGAGAAACTCTTTCCACAGTCAGAGCAGGAGTACGTCTTCTCTCCAGTGTGTGTATATGTTCAGATCATTTTAAGGTGTCTGGAAGAGAGAAACTTGCCCCACAGTCAGAAAAGGAGTAAGGCTTCTCTCTTTTGTGTATACGTTCATGTTGTTTTAAGGTGCCCAGGTGAGAGAAACTCTTTCCACAGTCAGAGCAGGAGTAAGGCTTCTCTCCTGTGTGTGTTCTCTGATGAACTTTTAGGTCAGTTGATGTTTTGAAGCATTTTACACAGTCAGAGCAGGAGTAAGGCTTCTCTCCTGTGTGTATACAATCATGTTGTTTTAAGGTGTCCGGACGAGAGAAACTCGCCCCACAGTCATAGCAGGAGTAAGGCTTCTCTCCTGTGTGTATACGTTTATGTTTTTGTAAGGTGCACGGTCGAGAGAAACTCTTACCACAGTCAGAGCAGGAGTAAGGCTTCTCTCCTGTGTGTATACGTTCATGTTGTTTTAAGGTACCCAGTTGAGAGAAACTCTTTCCACAGTCAGAGCAGAAGTAAGGCTTCTCTCCTGTGTGTATACGTTCATGTTTTTTTAAGGTGCCCAGTCGAGAGAAACTCGCCCCACAGTCAGAGCAGGAGTAAGGCTTCTCTCCTTTGTGTATACGTTCATGGTGTTTTAAGGTGCCCCGTTGAGAGAAATTCTTTCCACAGTCAGAGCAGAAGTAAGGCTTCTCTCCTGTGTGTAAACGTTCATGTATTTTTAGGTGGCACAGTTGAGAGAAACTCCTTCCACAGTCAGAGCAGGAGTAAGGCTTCTCTCCTGTGTGTATATGTTCATGACGTTTTAAGGTGTTCCGATGAGAGAAACTCGCCCCGCAGTCAGAGCAGGAGTAAGGCTTCTCTCCTGTGTGTGTTCTCTGATGAGCTTTTAGGTCAGTTGATGTTTTGAAGCATTTTCCACATTCAGAGCAGGAGTAAAGCTTTTCTCCTGTGTGTATACGTTCATGTTGTTTTAGGTGGCTTGGTCGAGAGAAACTCTTTCCACAGTCAGAGCAGGAGTAAGGCTTCTCTCCTTTGTGTGTACGTCCATGTTGTTTTAAGGTACCCAGTTGAGAGAAACTCTTTCCACAGTCAGAGCAGGAGTAAGGCTTCCCTCCTTTGTGTGTACGTTCATGTTTTTTTAAGGTGCCCAGTCGAGAGAAACTCACCCCACAGTCAGAGCAGGAGTAAGGCTTCTCTCCTGTGTGTATATGTTCATGACGATTTAAGGTGTTCCGGCGAGAGAAACTCGCCCCGCAGTCAGAGCAGGAGTAAGGCTTCTCTCCTGTGTGTATATGTTCATGTTGTTTTAGGTGGCTTGGTCGAGTAAAACTCTTTCCACAGTCAGAGCAGGAGTAAGGCTTCTCTCCTTTGTGTGTACGTTCATGTCGTTTTAAGGTGTCCCGATGAGAGAAACTCTTTCCACAGTCAGAGCGGGAGAAACGCTTCTCTCCTCTGTGTGTTCCAAGATGAACTTTTAGCGCAGTTGATGTTTTGAAGCATTTTCCACATTCAGAGCAGGAGTAAAGCTTTTCTCCTGTGTGTATTTTTAGGTGTATTTTTAGCTTTGATAGAAATGGGAAAATCTCCTCACAATGTGGGCAGTGGTGAGACCTCTTTGCTCTGTGATCTTCCTGCTGATGCTCTCTGGATGTAGAGAATGTCTCAACATGGTCTCCTGTGTGAACAATATCAGAACAACCAGTCAATTGGTGTGATATACATGTCAATCAAATGTATTTTATGAAGCTCTTTTTACAAAAGTTGTAACAAAGTCCTTTACAGAAACCAACCCAAAATCCCCAAAGAGCAAGCAATGCAGGTGTAGAAGCACAGTGGCCACGAAAAACTCCCTAGAAAGCAGGAACCTTGGAAGAAACAGAGAGGAACCAGGCTCAAAGGGGTGGCCGGTCCTCTTCTGTCTGTACCGGGTGACATATGTATTCATATCAGTAGGCTGTACAATACAGGGGAATAAAACTAATCTAAAAGTGGGTAAGAGATGAAAGCTAAAAAGGGGCGTGTCATCCTCCACTCACGATCACAAGGGTTAGTAACTACACAGACTCACTTCATAGAACTTTAAAACACTGGCAGTTTGTCTACTTCACTTCTTTAGTCTACTCTCTGATCACTCCAGATAGCTCAGTTAATAAAACAAATGCTGGCAATACTGGTGTCAAACCATGCAAGTGTCAGTAGCATGAAATAACATCTACCTTCTCATTGAAACAGTTCTACTGCAACTTTTCATGCACAGTGGGAAGTTGGAATGAACAACAAACTTAGTTAGATAGAACCTGCTCTTACCATGATTAACAGATTTCCCAATCTTCTCCTCCTCTTCTTCATCTTTAATGTTGACATTCAGCTCCAGTGTTTGACTGCAGTCTTCCAGCTTCACAGATGCCATCTCTGGATCCTGCAGTGCAAACTGGGCCCCACTGTCACAATCAGGACCCAGTGACTGTGGGTTTGGACTCAGTGTGGAAGGAGAGAGGCAGGCTGGGTTTGTCGTTACTGTTGATGTTACCGGCCTCAGACTTAATTCTAGTCCTGTAGTAACAATGAGAAACAGACACAAAAAGTTATTGTCTTGACAGTTCTGGCACTTTCTTTATTCTCTAAAAATATGTTATATGTTCAATTATCTAATTCAGTGCTTGACTTGGACTGAAATAGGTGCCGGTACTGTTTATATTTAGGCACAGGAGCTCCACAATACTGTTGAGCTAATATTCTATAAGAGGAACTGTCAAGACTTCCGCCGAAGTCGGTCCCTCTCCTTGTTCGGGCGGCGCTCGGCGGTCGACGTCACCGGTCTTCTAGCCATCGCCGATCCATTACATGTTCAGTATTTAACCTCTGTTTCCCACATGTATGTGTGCGTGTTTGTTCTATGTTGATGGCTATATCTGACGGCTGGTATTTTGTTGCTGGGCTTTGTATCTACGCCTGTTTATTCGTGGTACCGGTATATTTCACACAACGCTCCATTCTATTGTTTCTATACTGGTGTTTTTTTTTTTTTTTTTTTTTTTTAAATACCTTGTCCACGCATCTCAACACTCCTGCGCCTGACTCCTTTTCACCAGTTACCCAAAGCCTTGACAGAAACACACACCTCAAATGGAGTCAGCAGGAGCAGGTGCCCCTGCAGTAGGGGTCGAGGAGCGAGTCCAGCAGCACTCTAAAATTCTCCAGCATCTCGGCAGCGCCATGGACCGCGTGCTGCAAACCATGGAGCGATGGAAGAGAGGAGGAGTTCCTCCAGCGTCTCCACCAGCACCACCAGTTTCACCTATAATCACCCCTCCTTCACCTGGTCCCAGTGGGATTCGGCTCGCCCTCCCGAGGGAGTATGATGGTACGGCGGCGGGATGTCAGGGGTTCTTGCTCCAGCTAGAGCTCTACCTGGCAACCGTCCACCTGGCTCCCTCAGGCTGTGAGAGCGTGGCCGCCCTCGTCTCCTGCCTCTCAGGGAAGGCCCTGGAGTGGGCCTCCACTTCGGGATTTCACATGAACGTCTCGTACACCTGAGGCAGGGGACGAGGAGCGCACAGGAGTTCGTGATGGAACGACAGGGCCCTGATCGATCACTACCGGTGCAGTTTGCGCGAGGACGTCCGTCGGGAGTTGGCCTGCAGGGACACCACTCTCACATTCAACCAGCTGGTGGACCTGTCCATCCGGCTGGATAACGTGCTGGCTACCCGCGGACATCCAGATCGGGGTCTGTCAATTCCATCCCCCATCACCACCGCTCCGACGCCCATGGAGCTGGGAGGTGCTGCACTTAGGGCGACCTGAGGCGGGGCCATTCCATGCACCATCTGTGGCCGGAGAGGTCAAACTGCCGGTAGGTGCTGGGGAGGTTCCTCTGGGAGTCGAGGCAGCAGGCAGGGCACTCTCGTTTCACCCCAGGTGAGTCGGCACCAGGCTCACCCAAAGCATTGGAATTGTGCGATAAATCTCCTGGTAGACGCAGCACTTCCCAGGAGTCACGTGTATCCCCTGTCGCAAGAGGAGACGGCGGCTATGGAAACAAATGTTTCCGAATCTCTGGGGCAGGGGTACATTCGGCCCTCCACTTCACCTGCCTCCTCGACTTTATTTTTTGTGAAGAAGAAGGATAGAGGTCTGCGCCCGTGTATTGACTATCGAGGCATTAACCAAATCACTGCGAGGTAGTTACCCGCTGCCTCTCATAGCCAGTGCGATCGAGTCAATGCACGGGGCACACTTCTTCACAAAATTGGATCTCAGGAGCGCTTACAACCTGGTGCGTATCCGGGAGGGAGAAGAGTGGAAGATGGCGTTTAGTACCACATCAGGCCATTATGAGTACCTTGTCATGCCATACGGGTTGATGAATGCTCCATCAGTCTTCCAATCCTTTGTAGACGAGGAACCTGCACGGGCAGGGTGTAGTGGTGTATATCGATGACATTCTGATATACTCCGCTACATGCGGCGAGTATGTGTCCTTGGTGCGCAGGGTACTTGGACGACTATTGGAGCATGAACGGAACGTCAAGGCTGAGAAATGCCTGTTCTTCCAGCAGGCCGTCTCCTTCCTAGGGTATCGCATTTCCACATCAGGGGTGGAGATGGAGAGTGACCGCATTTCAGCTGTGCGTAATTGGCCGACTCCCACCACGGTAAAGAAAGTGCAGCGGTTTCTAGGGTTTGCCAACTACTACCGGAGGTTCATCCGTGGCTTTGGTCAGGTAGCAGCTCCCATTACCTCACTGCTGAAGGGGGGACCGGTGCGTTTGCAGTGGTCGGCTGAGGCGGACAGGGCTTTTGGTCACCTGAGGGCTCTGTTTACCTCGGCTCCCGTGCTGGCTCATCCGGATCCCTCTTTGGCGTTCATAGTGGAGGTGGACGCGGGTCCAAGGCTGGGTTAGGACCCGTGCTCTCTCAGCTCTCAGGAACGCCACCAAAGCGCCGCCCCTGTGCCTTCTTTTCGAAGAAGCTCAGCCCAGCGGAGCGACGTGGGGGACAGGAAGCTGTTGGCTGTCGTCAAGACCTTGAAGGCGTGGAGACATTGGCTTGAGGGGGCTAAACACCCTTTTCTCATCTGGACTGACCACCGCAATCTGGAGTACATCCGGGCGGCGAGGAGACTGAACCCTCGCCAGGCAAGGTGGGCCATGTTCTTTACCCGTTTTGTTTTCACCCTGTCCTACAGACCAGGTTCCCAGAACGCTAAGGCAGACGCACTGTCCCGGATGTATGACACGGAGGAGCGGTCCATGGATAACACTCCCATACTCGCGGCCTCTTGCCTGGTGGCACCGGTAGTATGGGAGCTGGACGCGGACATCGAGCGGGCGTTACGTGCAGAGCCCACTCCCCCCAGTGTCCAGCTGGGCATCTGTACGTTCCGTCTGCTGTCCGCGACCGTTTGATCTATTGGGCCCACACGTCACCCTCCTCTGGTCATCCGGGTATCGGCCGGACAGTGCGTTGTCTCAGTGGGAAGTACTGGTGGTCCACCTTGGCTAAGGACGTGAGGGTTTATGCTTCCTCCTGCTCGGTGTGCGCCCAGTGCAAGGCTCCTAGGCACCTGCCCAGAGGGAAGTTACAACCCTTACCCATTCCACAACGGCCGTGGTCACACCTGTCGGTGGACTTCCTAACGGATCTTCCTCCCTCACAGGGGAACACCACGATCCTGGCCCTGGTGGATCGGTTTTCTAAGTCCTGCCGTCTCCTCCCTTTGCCCGGTCTCCCTACGGCCCTACAGACTGCGGAGGCCCTGTTCACACACGTCTTCCGGCACCACGGGGTGCCTGAGGACATAGTATCTGATCGAGGTCCCCAGTTCACATCAAGGGTCTGGAGGGCGTTCATGGAACGTCTGGGGGTCTCGGTCAGCCTTACCTCAGGTTTTCACCCCGAGAGTAACGGGCAGGTGGAGAGAGTGAACCAGGATGTGGGTAGGTTTCTGCGGTCCTATTGCCAGGACCGGCCGGGGGAGTGGGCGGCGTTCATACCTTGGGCAGAGACGGCCCAAAACTCGCTCCGCCACTCATCCACTAACCTCTCCCCCTTCCAGTGCGTACTGGGGTACCAGCCGGTTCTGGCACCTTGGCATCAGAGCCAGATCGAGGCTCCTGCGGTGGACGACTGGTTTAGGCGCTCGGAGGAGACATGGGACGCCGCTCATGTGCAGTGGGCCGGGAGGCGTCAGAAGACTGGCGCAGACCGCCACGGCAGTGAAGCGTCCTCCACATGCCCCTCTCGACCCTCCACCTGCCCCTCCACCTGCCCTGCCGGAAGCTGGGCCCGCGGTTTGTGGGGCCATTCAAAGTCCTGAGGAGACTGAACAAGGTTTGTTACAGGTTACAGCTTCCCCCCGATTACCATATTAACCCCTCGTTCCATGTGTCTCTCCTCAGGCCGGTGGTGGCTGGTCCACTCCAGGAGTCTGAGGTGTGGGAGGTTCCTCCGCCCCCTTTGGACATCGAGGGGGCCCCGGTGTATGCAGTTCGAGCCATACTGGACTCGAGGCGTCAAGCGAGGGGCCTTCAGTACCTCGTGGAGTGGAAGGGGTACGGTCCAGAGGAGAGATGCTGGGTGGAGGACGTATTGGACCCGTCGATGCTGCAGGAGTTCCACCGTCTCCATCCGGGTCGCCCTACGCCTCGTCCTCCGGATCGTCCCCGAGGCCGGTGACAGCGCGCGGCTCAAGGGGGGGTACTGTCATGACTTCCGCCGAAGTCGGTCCTTCTCCTTGTTCGGGCGGCGCTCGGCGGTCGACGTCACCGGTATTCTATCCATCGCCGATCCACTTTTCATTTTCCATTTGTTTTGTCTTTGGTTTTTTCACACCTGGTTTCAATTCCCCCATTACAGATTCAGTATTTAACCCGCTGTTTCACACATGTATGTGTGCGTGTTTGTTCTATGTTGATGACTGTATCTGACGGCTGGTATTTTATTGCCGAGCTTTGTATGAACCCCGTTTATTCATTGTACCGGTATATTTCACGGACCGTTGGTGTTTTTGGTGTTTTTTCGTGTATTAAATACCTTGTCCACGCATCTCAACTCTCCTGCGCCTGACTCCTTTTCCCCAGTTACCCAAAGCCTTGACAGGAACATGAGCTCAAACAGTAGACATTTGAAGTGCCGGTTCTCAGCTCCAGTGAGCTCCTGTCCAAGTCAAGCACTGATCTCATTTCAATGGATCAGGTAGCTAAGCATTGACAACAAAACATTCATTAATTCATATTACACAAAGTACACATTTTAAAATTAGTCTACACAAAGTAAGTGCACTTAAACTGAAGTAGATTTCCCAAATTCACATAAATAGCAAAAAAACATTTAGTACAAGTTTAGTTTTAACCCTGTCTTCACTGTATTATTTTAATCAAAAACCAATTGTGTTTCCCGTTCACACCATAGTAACATTTATAGATAAAGATAGAAGCAACTGAAGGTGTCTGAATATTAGTACACATGTAGAAAACTCAGTATAGAGACAAAGGAGAGTCGCAATTCAACGGCTCAGACACGAGAGTTATGTGGCAGGGTCTACAGTCAATCACAGATTACAAAAAGAAAACTAGCCCCGTCGCGGACCAGGATGTCTTGCTCCCAGACAGACTAAACAACTTCTTTGCTCGCTTTGAGGACAATACAGTGCCACTGACACGGCCCGCTACCAAAACCTGCGGGCTCTCCTTCATTGCAGCCGAAGTGAGTAAAGCATTTAAACGTGTTAACCCTCGCAAGGCTGTAGGCCCAGACGGCATCCCCAGCCGCTTCCTCAGAGCATGCGCAGACCAGCTGGCTGGTGTGTTTACGGACATATTCAATCAATCCTTATCCCAGTCTTCTGTTCCCACATGCTTCAAGAGGGCCACCATTGTTCCTGTTCCCAGGTAACTGAGCAAAACGACTACCGCCCCGTAGCACTCACTTCCATCATCATGAAGTGCTTTGAGAGACTAGTCAAGGACCATATCACCTCCACCCTACCTGACACCCTAGACCCACTCCAATTTGCTTACCGCCCCAATAGGTCCACAGACGACGCAATCGCAACCACACTGCACACTGCCCTAACCCATCTGGACAAGAGGAATACCTATGTGAGAATACTGTTCATCGACTACAGCTCAGCATTTATTAACACCATAGTACCCTCCAAACTCGTCATCAAGCTCGAGACCCTAGGTCTCGACCCCGCCCTGTGCAACTGGGTCCTGGACTTCCTGACGGGCCGCCCCCAGGTGGTGAGGGTAGGTAACAACATCTCCACCCCGCTGATCCTCAACACTGGGGCCCCACAAGGGTGCGTTCTGAGCCTACTCCTGTACTCCCTGTTCACCCACGACTGCATGGCCATGCACGCCTCCAACTCAATCATCAAGTTTACAGACGACACTACAGTGGCAGGCTTGATTACCAACAACGACGAGACGGCCTACAGGGAGGAGGGCCCTCGGAGTGTGGTGTCAGGAAAATAACCTCACACTCAATGTCAACAAAACAAAGGAGATGATCGTTGACTTCAGGAAACAGCAGAGGGAGCACCCCCCTATCACATCGACGGGACAGTAGTGGAGAGGGTAGAAAGTTAAGTTCCTCGGCGTAAACATCAGGACAAACTGAATTGGCCCACCCACACAGACAGCGTGGTAAAGAAGGCGCAGCAGCGCCTCTTCAACCTCAGGAGGCTGAACAAATTTGGCTTGTCACCAAAAGCACTCACAAACTTTTACAGATGCACAAACGAGAGCATCCTGTCGGGCTGTATCACCGCCTGGTACGGCAACTGCTCCGCCCATAACCGTAAGGCTCTCAAGAGGGTAGTGAGGTCTGCACAACGCATCACCGGGGGCAAACTACCTGCCCTCCAGCACACCTACACCACCCGATGTGACAGGAAGGCCATAAAGATCATCAAGGACAACAACCACCCGAGCCACTGCCTGTTCACCCAGCTATCATCCAGAAGGTCAGTACAGGTGCATCAAAGCAGGGACCGAGAGACTGAAAAACAGCTTCTATCTCAAGGCCATCAGACTGTTAACCTGATGAGGACCAGAGGGCGCTGTTTTCACTTTGGGGGAAAATCGTACCCAATTTAAACGGCCTCGTACTCAATTCTTGCTCGTACAATATGCATATTATTATTACTATTGGATAGAAAACACTCTAGTTTCTAAAACCGTTTGAATTTTGTCTGTGGGTAAAACACAACTCATTTGGCAGCACACTTTCTGACCAGGAAGTGGAAAGTCTGAAATCGATGCTGTGTTCAAGTGTCTGCCTATAAATGGGCATGATACGTATGACTATACGTGCACGTCATACACCTTCCCCTAGATGTCAAGAAGAAGTGAGAGGAGAAAGGAGTTGATTATCTCGGTCTGAGGTTGAATAAACCCTCTTGGAACGACGTGTCCCCCATTTTCTGTTCTCTGCAAGGCGCGTGATGGGACCTGTTATTGCCTACTGGAAAGCTGTCGTTATGGGTGAATACTATCTCCGGCTTTGATTTTATTTGATACATGTCACAATATCATCGTAAAGTATGTTTTTTCAATATAGTTTTATTAGACTATTGAAATTTATTCGGGACGTTAGGCGTGTTGCGTCGTTTGCGTTTGTTCACGAAGGAGAGGTTAGCGCCGCATGGCCAGTGTGCTTGCTAATTCAAGAGGGAAAGAGGACGTTCTGAATCCAAACAACGACGGTTCTGGACAAAGGACCCCTTGTACAACATTCTGATGGAAGATCAGCAAAAGTAGGAACCATTTTGTGATGCTATTTCATATATCTGTCGAACTGTGTACTAGTAGCTTTGCGCTCAGGTTTTGGTTATTCCCTTGCCATAACTAAGTCTTATGTCGTAATGAAGATATTTTTAGAATTCTAACACTGCGATTGCATTAAGAACTAATGGATCTATCGTTTCCTATACAACATGTATTTTTTTGTAATGTTTATGAATAGCTATTTGGTCAGAATAGGTGAGAGTCTAATAGAAATATCCGCACATTCTGGGAAAAATATGCTACGTTAGCACATTGTATAACCACGGATTTCAGCTCTAAATATGCACTTTTCGAACAAAACATAAGTGTATGTATAACCTGATGTTATAGGACTGTCATCTGAGGAAGGTTTATGAAGGTTAGTGAAATTTAATATCTTTTGCTGGTTTATTCGCTAACGCTAAAGTGCCTATTGCTATCGCTAACGTGCCTTGATGAATGAATGCGGTAGTGTGGTAGGCTATTGTAGTAAGCTAATATAATGCTATATTGTGTTTTCGCTGTAAAACACTTAAAAAATCGTAAATATTGGCTGTATTCACAAGATCTTTGTCTTTCATTTGCTATACACCATGTATTTTTCAGAAATGTTTTATGATGAGTATTTCGGTATGTCACGTTGGTGTCTAATTATTCTGGCTGCTTTCGGTGCAATTTCTGATTGTAGCCGCAATGTAAACTATGATTTATACCTGAAATATGCACATTTTTCGAACAAAACATAGATTTATTGTATAACATGTTATAAGACTGTCATCTGATGAAGTTGTTTCTTGGTTTCTTTGGTTTGTTCTAGGTTAGTTTGGTTGATTTTGTGCATGCTACCTGTGCTGTGAAAAATGTCTGTGCTTTTTTCTATTTGTTGGTGAGCTAACATAAATATATATTGTGTTTTCCCTGTAAAACATTTAAAAAATCTGACATGTTGGCTGGATTCACAAGATGTGTATCTTTCATTAGCTGTATTGGACTTGTTAACTTCTTGCGAATATAGGGGGTGCTGTTTCGACTTAGCATAAATTGGTCTCCAGATTAAACTGCCTAGTACTCAATTCTTGCTCGTACAATATGCATATTATTATTATTATTGGATAGAAAACACTCTCTAGTTTCTATAACCGTTGGAATTATGTCTCTGAGTGGAACAGAACTCATTCTACAGCACTTTTCCTGCCAGGGAGTGAGATTTCAGAAATCTTGGTCCCTGTTCCCAGTTCAGTTTTTAAGTCCCTGTGAATCCTATGGGGCTACAAACACTGCCTACGCCTTCCTCTAGATGTCAGTAAGTGGTGACAATTTGAATGGAGTCGATTGCGCAATCAGGGACTTTATAAAAGACAGAAAGGCGGAAGGAGCTTTCTTTTCTTCAATGCGCTCGACGCACGATGGACGTCGGACTGGCCTCTTTCCAAGCTTTGGTTTAGCCAGTAATATATCGCCGGTCATGTTTTTACTCGTTATAGGTGTTAAAAACATCATAAGGTAGTTAATTTAAACCGTTTTATAGCAATTTATATCCGTTTAGTGCGATTTTCTGGCATTTCTTTGTGACGCACTTCCAAGAGCTGGGCACTTTTCTAGTACATGCCGAACGTTAGTGGCCATTTCGACGGGACAAGAGGACATCTTTCGACCAAAAGACGATTAGACCGGAGAAAGGATACATTGCCCAAGATTCTGATGGAAGATCAGCTCATAGTAAGAACTATTTATGATGATAAATCGTTGTTCTGTAGAAAAATGTTAAACGCATATTCCGCCATTTTCTTTGGGGTAGCTTCGCTTTGGCGCACCCGGTATTGCACAGTAAGGATAATTTAAAAAATGTAATTCAGCGATTGCATTAAGAACTAATTTGTCTTTCAATAGCTGTCCAGCCTGTATTTTTTTGTCAAGTTTATGAATATTTATTCATTAGACTAGATCACTGTCCAATATGGCGCCCGACATTTTCAGGCCAGTTTTGCTACTATTCTCATTGTATAACCACGGTTTTTTGTGGCTAAATATGCACATTTTCGAACAAACTCTATATGTATGTTGTAATATGATGTTACAGGAGTGTCATCAGAAGAATTCTGAAAAGGTTAGTGAAAAAATTAATACATTTTGGTGGTGATAATGCTATCGCTCTTTTTGCCTTGAATCAATGCTCGGGTAACGTTTGCACATGTGGTATGCTAATATAACGATTTATTGTGTTTTCGCTGTAAAACACTTAGAAAATCTGAAATATTGTCTGAATTCACAAGATCTGTGTCTTTCCATTGCTGTGAGCTGTGTATTTTTAAGAAATGTTTTATGATTAGTAATTAGGTAATACACGTTGCTCTCTGTAGTAATTCTAGTCGCTTTGGGGAGATTTGTGATGGTGGCTGCAATGGCAAACTATGATTTATACCTGAAATATGCACATTTTTCTAACAAAACCTATGCTATACAATAAATATGTTATCAGACTGTCATCTGATGAAGTTTTTTCTTGGTTAGTGGCTATTTATATCTTTATTTGGTCGAATTGGTGATAGCTGGTGATGGAGTGAAAAAATAGTGGAGTAAGAAAAATGGTGTCTTTTGCTAACGTGGTTAGCTAATAGATTTACATATTGTGTCTTCCCTGTAAAACATTTAAAAAATCAGAAATGATGGCTTTATTCACAAGATCTGTATCTTTCATTTGGTGTCTTGGACTTGTGATTTAATGATATTTAGATGCTACTATTTACTTGTGACGCTATGCTAGCTATGCTAGTCAGTGGGGGGTGGTGGGGGGTGCTCCCGGATCCGGGTTTGGGAGGTGTTAGAGGTTAATGTGTGAAAGTTAAATATTTCTAAAAAATATTTTTTGAATTTCGCGCTCTGCCTTTTCAGTGGAATGTGGGAGGAGTTCCGCTAGCGGAACGCCGGGGCTAGAAAGGTTAAAAAGCCATCACTAACATTGAGTGGCTGCTGCCAACATACTGACTCAACTCCAACCACTTAAATAATGTAAAATATTGATGTAAAAAATGTATCACTAGCCACTTTAAACAATGCCACTTCATATAATGTTTACATACCCTACATTACTCATCTCATATGTATATACTGTACTCTATACCATCTACTGCATCTTGCCATCTTGATGTAATACATGTCACTAGCCACTTTAAACAATGCCACTTTTATATGTTTACATACCCTACATTACTCATCTCATATGTATATACTGTACTCGATACCATCTACTGTATCTTGCCTATGCCGTTCTGTACCATCACTCATTCATATATTTTTATGTACATATTCTTTCATTCCTTTACACTTGTGTGTATAAGGTAGTTGTTGTGAAATTGTTAGGTTAGATTACTCGTTGGATATTACTGCATTGTCGGAACTAGAAGCACAAGCATTTCGCTACACTCGCATTAACATCTGCTAACCATGTGTATGTGACAAATAAAAGTTGATTTGTATCATTGCCTGTGGGAATGTGCTGAAATACAAAGGTTTTGGAGCTCAGTACTGTACTATATCTCTGAGATGACCTTTACCCCAATACCACTAATCCCGAAACTAGTGGCGCACAATTGGCCCAGTGTAGTCCGGGTTAGGCCGTCATTGTAAAAAATAATTTGTTCTTAACCAATTTGCCTAGTTAAATAAAGGTTCAAAAATAAATAAAATAAACACTGCAGAAATGTTTTGGCACCCTCCCCCAGATCTGTGCCTCGCCATAATCCTTTCATGGAGCTCTACGGACAATTGTGTCTGAATGTTATTACAGATGTAGAGAACCGATAATCATTACATTTAGCTTCAAAATAGTACTGCAACTGTAAAAATTGTCTCTCTCTGCTGCACCCACACTGCCTGCACTGAAGTCTGTTGATGCAGATCGAGTGGGCACCGCCATTTTACCAGTTCGTGAATTTTTCCTTTCATGAAGCTCTACGGACAATTCCGTCGACCTCATGACTTGGTTTTTGCTCTGACATGCACTGTCAAATGTGGGACCTTATATAGACAGGTGTGTGCCTTTCCAAATCATGTCCAATCAATTGAATTTACCACAGGTTGACAACAATCAAGTAGTAGAAATATCTCTCTTATTTATTTAATACATTTTAGAATAAGGCTGTAACGTAACAAAACGTGGAAAAAGTCAAGGGGTCTAAATACTTTCCGAATGGGAGAGGGGGATAACTAGTCAGTTGTACAACTGAATGCTTTCAACTGAAATGTGTCTTCCACATTTAACCCAACCCCTCTGAATCAGAGAGGTGCAGGGGGCTGCCATAATCGACATTCACGTCTTCGGTGCCCCGGGAACAGTGGCTTAACTGCCTTGCTCAGGGGCAGAATGACATTTTTACCTTGTCAGCTCTGGGATTCAATCCAGCAACCTTTCGGTTACTGGCCCAACACTCTAATGCAAAAGGGGAATAAAACTATTCTAAAAGTATCTCATAAGTCAAGAACATTATGACCTATATCATCCTCCACTCACTATCACAAGGGTTAGTAACTACACAGACTCATTTCATATAACTTTAAAACACTGGCAGTTTGTCTCCTTCACTTCTTTAGTCTACTCTCTGAACACTCCAGATAGCCAAGTGAATAAAACAAATGCTGACAATACTGGTGTCAAACCATGCAAGTGTCAGTAGTAGTGATGCACCGATATGACATTTTTGGCCCATACCGATATCCGATATTTTCATTGACAAAAAAAACAAACAGCTACCGATACCCGATATTGACATTTTTTGCAGCCTTTTATGCATTTTAGTACAGTTAAATAGTTAACACACACACAAACACACACATGGACACAGCAGTCTAAGGCACAGCATCTCATTGCAAGAGGCGTCACTACAGTCCCTGGTTCAAATCCTGGCTGAATCACATCCGGCCATGATTGGGCGGCGCACAACTGGCCTAGCGTCGCCCGGGTTTGGCCGGGGTAGGCCATCATTGTAAATTAGAATTTGTTATTAACTGACTTGCCTAGTTAAATAAAAGGTTACAGAAACACACCAAAAAGTTATTTTGTTGGCATTTCCATACGTCCCCATTACCAATAAAACATAATCAAAACCTATTTCCTCACTTACTTGCTGTGCTGTTTCCTTGATCATTTGTTCAGTCGTTTCATTCTCAACCAGGATTTCTATAGAACGCCGTTTGGGTCTTTGCGTGTCAAAAAATAAGCTTGTTGACCAATCAGGACCTGAATATGACTGCCCGTCACATAATAATTTTACGCGGCCATAAATTTTTTACGTAGTTATTACACATTGATTACACAATCACTCGAATTTCATATGTCAACGATTCATCAATACGTATGCTATGATGCTGGTCATAAAAAAAGCTAGCTAACTCATGGATGCAAACAATGTTCTTCCCCAAAAACATCGCAAACTGACATTATCTGTTTCAGTAGCTATAGTCAGGTAGCTAACTATTTAGCTAGGTGTCATCATCTAAATTAACCCTAATTTATAAGACAGTTCTTATTTGATTAATGGTGGTCGGACCCATCTATGTGAAACTAGCCACAATAAAAATTAACCACAATAGTGAAATTTGCAGTTAGCCTTCAAAGTAAAGGTAGGGCATAATTCTACTATTTGTATTCATTTGCATCACTGTCAATGACATACTTTTATTTTGAAAACAAACAGCAAATTCCACTTTTGTGCTAATCCTTATTGTGGCTAGCTTCACAACACATAACCCGGTACGGTCGAGCGTCACTAGCCAGATGAAGCTAGTTGGCTGCTTATAACGGAAGCTTTGGGCAACAGGGTTAAGTAGCTGGCTAACTGTTTATTTTCATGAACTGAAGTTCAATTTCAATAGGCGAACAACAAGTGGCAACCTAGCTATTGTTTTCAGGCTGGTTGTATTGGTGCTAACATAAACTCGTACATCGCCTTGGTCCGTACAATTGCCCTTATTTTAGCGCCCCAAAAACGTAATACTTCCAGATCAACTGTAATGTCAATACCATTGTAAAGCACAATTTGAAGGTTTGTGTCGAATTTGAATAGGGTTTTTAGGGCGGTGCTAAAGTGATCTTAGAAGTAAACAGCGGCTTCGAGATTGATGATCGCATGCAATGATGACGCAAAAAAATGACTAGGTATCCCCCCTTACCCCCGTCACTGTCCATTTCTTGTTTTTAAATGACGAGAGAAGTGCTACACCTGCTGGAGAGAGATTGTAAGACAGAAATAGTTGCTTTACGCGTGCTGTACGTTACGGAATGACACGTCACGATGTAACAGAGGGTCAGTTTTTTCAGCTTTTCTCCAGTACTATAGAGCCATTACCATGTCGATCAACGCTTAAATAGAAACGTAGTTCACACCCCAGATTTTGAAGTCAACACAGTGTTGTGACTGTGTTGACTTCAAAATCTGGGGTGTGAACTACGTTTCTACTACGTTTCTATTTAAGCGTTGATCGACATGGTAATGGCCTTATAGTATTGGAGAAAAGCTGAAAAAAACTGACCCTCTGTTACATCGTGACCTGTCATGCCGTACAGTCCCATTAGTTTTCTTTGCAGCCTCGTTTGAATGTTGCGGTTGCGCACATTTGTACGGAATGGGGTGAGATTACGTTAGTGTGTACCGGTACTTGACCAGTCGGCGAAAGCCAACATCACCCACGACAGAGAACGGTTGATTGTCAAGGGCAATGGATTCCATTTCTTGGCTTTAATGGATTTTGCCTTTGAGTTGTCTCAGCTGAAATGTTCTTACTCTTTCAAATAAATGCTCGATCCACACAGCAGACATGGTGGGCTAGGGATAGGAATGCTGTGTCGCAAAATTTTACGCAAGTTCATTACGTCCTGTACCTACGTTATATAGGTAGGTATTTACATCAGCTTTGACATCGGTTTTGCACATCAGCGTTAAACTAGACATCTGATATGTTCACCGATATATTGTGTATCCCTAGTCAGTAGCATGAAATAACATCTACCTTCTCATTGAAACAGTTCATCATGAAACAGTTCTACAGCAACTTTTCATACACAGTGGGAAGTTGGAATGAAAAACACACACAAACTTAGAACGTGCTCTTACCATGAGAAACAGATTTTCTGTTTTAATTTTGGCATTCAGTTCCAGTGTTTGACTGCAGTCCTCCAGCTTCACTGATGCTATCTCTTGATCCTGCAGTTCAAAATGGGCTCCACTGTCACAATCAGGACCCAGTGACTGTAGGTTTTGACTCAGTGTGGAAGGAGAGTGTCGTGGAAATACCGGAGCCTGTGAGTTCAAAAAGACTTTATTACAAAGTAATAGAACCCGAGCTGGTTCATGAAG
This sequence comes from Salvelinus namaycush, assembly GCF_016432855.1. NCBI lineage: Eukaryota > Metazoa > Chordata > Actinopteri > Salmoniformes > Salmonidae > Salvelinus > Salvelinus namaycush. Next base: position 59,608,075 of record NC_052313.1, on the reverse strand, counting down.
CAAGTGTCTTTCCAGCCTTGGCATACACTTTTTTTTTTTTTTTTTTTTAATAGTTTTCCTCCTTACGTCACACATATAAGTGACTCCTCTTTATGTTAATGATTCATCCCCTCTGGCATTTAGCCACCCTTATCTTTTTGCCTTGCACTAACTTTAGCTTGGTTTCACATTAGAGCATAGATTCCATTCATAGCAATGGTACAAAAATAAACAGACACACCCACTCTCAAGACAGGTGCATGTTTAATGGTGCCTAATGACCTAGACACACATATAGAGTGCACTTATTCTGCTGACTACTCTAAGATGTATAATGTGCACACATTTACTGGAAAATTCCCAATAAGAGGCAGGTTGGGTTTGTCCTCACTGTTGATGTTACCAGCCTCAGGCTTAATCTGAGTCGGTCTGTAGTAATAAATAGAAACGGATACAAAAGTTACTCTTGACAGTTCTGGCACTTTCTTTATTCTCTATAAGAGGAACATGAGCTCAAGCAGTAGAAATTTGAGGTGCTGGTACTCAGCTCCGGTGAGCTTCTGCCCAATTCAAGCACTGATCTAATTTCAATAGATCTGATAGCTAAGCATTGACAACAAAACATGAATTCATTCACATTAGACAAAGTATACACTTTAAATTAGGCTACAGAACTTAATCTATAGTAGATTTCTGAATTCACATAAATGACTCAAAAAAACATTTAGTACAAGGTTGCAGTATGTTTTAGGCAGCACTATGTACTATTTTCCTGAATAAACTTGTCTTCACTGTATTATTTCAATCAAAAACCAATAGTATTTCCGTTCACACCATAGTAACATTTATAGATAGACAGAAACAACTGAATGTTTCAATATTAGTACACATGTTGAAAACTGCTAATCATTACATTTAGCTCCAAAATGGTAGTGCAACCGTAAAATGGTCTCTCTCTGCGGCACCCTCACTGCCTGGACTGAAGTCCGTTGATGCAGACCGAGTGGGAGCCGCCATTTTACCAGCTCGTGAATTTTAACGTTACACAAAACCAACAACGACATGTAAAACGAACCCAGAAATCTCAAATTATTTTATCCTTTATGAAATTACCTTGACGAAATGATATACATCCACTCAGACTAACCCAGAGTATCTATGTCACTTGTAAAAATAAAAAATAAAGTGATCACGTTCACTCACGCGGTTTGGACCATTTTTTTTTTACCAAACGTGATAACTTGACGTATTTGTTACCTAGCATGTTATGACATGTTCTTTCGATATTAAAACGTGCTATTACATACCAGTAGTAATACATTTGAAACGGACACAGAAGTTGTCATCTCGACTGCACAATTCTGGCGTATCCTTTATTGTGAAGAATGATGTGCGCCCGCGCGGAACTTCCTGTTCCCCCACTACCAGTTTCTAAACCCAGAGACGCAAACAACGCGAGACTTCAGAGAACTTGTGAAGCGGACCAAGCCGGGGTTTGAGAAGTCAATGAGAGAAGTGAACAATTCTGATACTTTTGCAGTGGTTAATGGGGATCCTAATAAATACCAAAAATATTCAGTGGGCACACACTTTGAAACATGGCCATTCTTTTATCAATTTCATAACTGCAGTGGTTTATTCACAATCGCTCTCACTGCGTATCTTACATATCGCAGCATCACATGAGTAGGCAGACACTCTTCACTCTTCCAACGAAACTCCAGATATAACACATTTTATCGGTGCCCTGCTCCGAAAAACAATGCTCTCTCCTTCAGCTCTTCTGAGACGCATCAAACCAAAACCACTACTGGTCACTCTGACTGACTCTACCTTTCCTAATGCCTCCTTTACCATCTTCCTGACCTCAGATGATCTCCTAACAATACATAATTGTTGATGAATCGCGCTCCATAAGAAACCGATGTTCATTTACAACTTTTGGTCTGTTTGCTCCATTTTTCGTTGTCTCCGTCTTCCATTCAATTCTTACCAACTTCACTCAACTTGGAGCCATCAGACTCGAACAGCACTTTCGCTTCGCCATATTTCCCTACCCCAAACCAGACACCACGCTACGGACTAACTCCTGCATGTAGAATCCTGCATTGAAAAAAGGCAACAACTACAGGTTAAAGGGGAATTTCACCGTGGCTTTGCCATGGCATCAGTGGCGACGTCCACGGACGGTGAATTTTCAGCTATATCAGGTCCATCCATCATGGACTTTATTTCGCCCAAAATTGTCCGTCTGTTTTGATCCAAATATAGCTAATGTTTGTATACTCCATGTTTCATATGTTGGTCATTTTTGCTACCATCCTCTCTCCGCTTACTCCTGTCATTAGTATGTCCAGATGTAACAAATGTAATTATGACCTCAGCTAATGTAGTCATGTACATTAACTTAATGTAATCATTGGCATGTTGTATTGCACAGAAGCAACAAATACACTAGATGACATCATCTCTACTTCCTGTTAATGTAATTATTGTTCCTATGTTTTCTCAGCATACATTACATTAACTTTTACCGAACCTCAACCCCGTATCCGGGATCACCCCCCACCCCCCACACACTGATTAGCATAGCTAGCATAGCTTCACAAGTAGATAGTAGCATCTAAATATCATTAAATCACAAGTCCAAGACACCAGATGAAAGATACAGATCTTGTGAATAAAGCCACCATTTCAGATTTTTAAAATGTTTTACAGGGAAGACAAAATATGTAAATCTATTAGCTAAACACGTTAGCAAAATACACCACTATTCTAACTCCATCAGTTTCTTACTCCTTCAGGTGCTATCACCAATTCGGCTCAACTAAGATATTGATAGCCAATAACCTATAAAAAAAACCATCAGATGACAGTCTGATAACATATTCATGGTATAGGATAGTTTTTGTTAGAAAAAAGTGCATATTTCAGGTAGAAATCACAGTTTACAATTGCACCGACCATCACAAATCGACTAGAATTACTAGATAGAGCAACGTGTATGACCAATTTACTCATCATAAAACATTTCATAAAAATAGACAAAGCATAGCAATGGAAAGACCCAGTTCTTGTGATTTCAGACCATATTTCAGATTTTCTAAGCGTTTTTCAGCGAAAACACAATAAATCGATAAGTTAGCATACTACATGTGCAAACGTTACCAGAGCATCGATTCCAGCCAAAGAGCGCTATAACGTCAACATCGCCAAAAGATATTAATTTTTTCACTAACCTTCTCAGAATTCTTCCGATGACACTCCTGTAACATCATTTTACAACATACATATACAGTTTGTTCGAAAATGTGCATATTTAGCCATACAAAACCGTGGTTACACAATAAAAATACTAGGAAATCAAGCCTCAATATGTCTGACGTCATCTATCAGAGTGATCTAGTTTAATTGAAAGCTAATCATATACTTGACTAAAAAATACAGGGTTGACAGGAATCGAAAGACAAATTAGTTCTTAATGCAACCGCTGATTTACATTTGTAAAATTATCCTTACTTTTCAATACAGGGTTCGCCAAGTGAAGCTACACCAAACAAAATGGCGAAATATGCGTTTAAAATATTTCGACAGAACAACAATTTATCATATTAAATATTGCTTACTATGAGCTGTTCTTCCATCATATTCTTGGGCAATGTATTCTTTCTTGGGTTTAATCTTCTTTTGGTCGAAAGATGTCCTTTGTCCGTCTAAATGCCCGCTAACGTTCGACCGGGACCCCGAAATGTGCCCGGTGCTTCACATAGAAATGCATCAAAATCGCACTAAACGGATATAAATTGCTATAAAACGGTTTAAATTAACTACCTTATGATGTTTCTAAGTCCTATATCGAATTAAATTACAGACGGATACATTTTACGTTGATAACCGAGCCTTTGAAAATGGCATCCGGAGGTGTCTTCCTGCGTAAAGGCGAGCGTCGAAAGGGGGGCTACCCTCACTCCTTGGTCCTTTATAACCTCTGAGAGCTACGCAGAAGGCCCATTCCACTTCTCATTGGTTACTGACATCCAGGGGAAGGCGGGTGCAGTTCGTGTCGTTCCATAGGATAGACACAGACTTTTAAAACTGATCTGAAATCAGAGCTTCGCTCTCAGACCTTTCACTGTCTGTCATGGATTTCGCTGTAGAAAGAGTTCTGGGTCACCCACAGACATCATTCCAACTTTGTATGAAACTAGAAAGTGTTTTCTATCCAATAGAATTAATAATATGCATATTGTACGAGCAAGAATTGAGTACTAGGCAGTTTAATTTGGAGACGACAAAATGCTAATTCGGAACAGCACCCCCTGTAGTCGCAAGAAACATTAGCGGGGTGCGCGCACGCGAGCGGTTTAGTCAGCCTGTAATAACCCAGTAACTCGGTAGTGAGTTGTCATGTCTAAATGTTGATATTTAACCCTAACCCAGTAATAACCATAGTAAGTCACATGAATAGACATCAAAATCACTCAACCATCCTAACATAATACAACATGTAATGGTCTTATTTAGTGTTCAATTTCAACTGAACCATGATCATATATGTCATTTGTTTGTCTTTTCAGGTCTTACGGCAAATAAAAATGTATGAACTAATACATTCTGTCTTTACCACCACATTCCGCCTTTACCATCACAGTTCATTATGTGGTGACAATTTTACGATATTTGGTCATAAATAGCAGGGATTCTAGCATGCTAACTCCAGTTGAACAGCTAGCATACAATGTACCCGAAATACACATAATTAAAACATAATTTCAAAAAATAACATAATTTGATGAAATTATAGCCTATTTGGTAATGACCAAATAGACTCCATGACATCCATGTGCTCCACTGTCACTATTCATATCCATGGTAACCAAGTACAAACTTTTGAAAAAAAGGTTATTGTCATGTAATTTGCTTGTTGTGGTGTTAATGACACAATACTAAGAGACGACTGTATTTTGTGTAAAGAAAGTATCAAATGGCTTATGCACATCTAGTATGTATATAGTTTCCATGTATTTGACTCTTTTTAAACAGGTGCATTAAATATTTTGTAATTATCAAGACTTTTTTTAAAGTGTAATACAAAGAAGAATGTCAAAAGTCATGTGAGACAGAACAAAAACAGACATGACATGCTGAAGAAAAAAAGTAAGCTGAAAAAAAAGAGTTGAAGGTTATTTTAGTATCTACTTAATGGATGTGAAATAAACAAATCTAAATTAGCATTTTATCTTAAAAATCGAACCCTGAGACACAAAGGCACTACAGAGGGTTGTGCGTACGGCCCAGTACATCACTAGGGCCAAGCTTCACGCCATCCAGGACCTCTATATCAGGCGGTGTCAGAGGAAGGCCCTAAAAATGGTCAAAGACTTGTGGGAGTTAATGTTACATATAGGGACAGATGTAATACTAAAAGTAGCAAGGACATGTGTACATCAGACCACAGGAGGAGAAGGCGACACTTAAGTGCATTTGCTATTCTGGAAAGGGCAGCATACCAAAGATTAGATGGAGCGGAACAAACATAAGTATAATGGCCAAGGCCATAAGTGCTTAGGATAAGCTGGACATACCAATGTCAGAGGGACACACAATCTACTAGTCCTAATAAGGGCAACATACCAAAGAGCACACCAAGCTAAACATAAGTACAAAGGCCAAAGACATAGACCCATAGGACAGCTGGACATATATTATTTTTAGGACATGAAAGGGTCCCGCCACCATTATAACCTAACCGAAAGCAGATATGGGCGTTATTGGGCGTGAACAAACAGGAAGCTTAAACTAAAAGATAATGGTGGCAGATGGACTGAGGGAAGTAACTTCATTTGCATGTGGGATGGACTCATATGCTGTATGTGTATAAAGGCAGAGCCAGTGCTCAGGGAAGTTGGTTGTTCCGCGGACCAGCACGGCTTATGATATTTTGTATTAAAAGCCTTTATTGAATTCACAAGTTCTTGTAAGTGTTATATTTCTAGACGATTTTCCACCACATACTCCAGCCACCCTAGTCATAGACTGTTCTCTCTGCTACTGCACGGCAAGCAGTACCGGAGCGCCAGTGTAACGGATGTGAAATGGCTAGCTAGTTAGCGGGTACGCGCTAGTAGCGTTTCAATCAGTTACGTCACTTGCTCTGAAACCTAGAAGTAGTGTTGCCCCTTACTCTGCAAGGGCCGCGGCTTTTGTGGAGCGATGGGTAACGACGCTTCGTGGGTGTCAGTTGTTGATGTGTGCAGAGGGTCCCTGGTTCGCGCCCGTGTCGGTGCGAGGGGACGGTTTAAAGTTATACTGTTACACCAAGTCAAGGTCCAAAAGGCTTCTAAACAGCTTCTACGCCCAAGTCATAAGACTCCTGAACAGCTAATCAAATGGCTACCCAGACTATTTGCATTGCCCCCTCTCCGGGCCCCCTCTCTTTTATGCTGCTGCTACCTCTCTGTTATTATCTATGCATAGTCACTTTAATAACGCCACCTACATGTACATATTACCTCAATTACCTTGACTTTCGACCTCCTCCTTTTCTGCAGCAACCAGTGATCCGGGTCACGGCACCAATGTAACAGTTTAACTTTAGTCCGTCCCCTCGCCCCGACCCGGGCGCGAACCAGGGACCCTCTGCACACATCAACAACAGTCACCCACGAAGCATCGTTACCCATCGCTCCACAAAAGCCGCGGCCCTTGCAGAGCAAGGGGAACCACTACTTCAAGGTCTCAGAGCAAGTGACGTCACTGAGTGAAAGGCTATTAGCGCGCACCACCGCTAACTAGCTAGCCATTTCACATCCGTTACATAAGTAAGCATTTCACTATAATGTCTACACCTGTTGTATTCGGCGCATGTGACATAAAATTGGATTTGATCACCCATATTCATCGTACTTCTCCAATTTCAAACCAGTGTGTCTTGTTTGTAATGAGACTCTCGCTGTTTGCAAAGAGTTCAATCTGAGATGTCATTATGAATCTAAGCATGGTACGTTCAGAAGTAGATGTTCCACCCCAGACATGAAGCTGAAGTCTGATGCAGATAGGAAGGTGGGCCTAAGTAGTGAACACACCCTATGTGCTTTACAGTGGCAATTTTAGCATGTACATATTTTATTGTTATCTAACATTAATTTCAGTAGAAACCATATTTGTTTAAGCAAGTCAGCCATATCAGCTATGTTTTTTAAAAAGGAAGTAAATGAGGCCGAATTAACTGCCAGACGAGGCTACTGTGGCTGATAGCCAGGTGCAGCGGTGGTAAGGATTCACTCCATGGTGCTGAAAGGAAAGTTCAATCATTATGCTGGACTAAAATTCTGTAACAAATGGTTTATTTGAGCTGTTTTTGCCATAATATGGACTTGGTATTTTACCAAATCTTCTGTATACCACCCAGTGGCGTAGCTTCAGCCGGTGCGGTTGCACCAGGGCCCACGTCGTACATGAGCCCGGTGACGGGCCCGGATCTGCGGAGCCACAGGCCCCCTATGTAATTTTAATTCCACCCTACCATGGCCAATTATTAATTGTTGACGCGAGTCCATCACACCGATGATTTAACAAGTAGATCTTTCTTTAAATTTAGGCTATATGATAAATGATCCCACTGATGGTTTCACCAACAAAATGTTTTTTGTCACTACATGTCAGCATGATATTTTAGTGTATTGATGACAATAAATCTAATTAATTTGCTAAATAAATCATATTATTCAATACCATGTTAAGATAATGAAATGCATTCTGGGATTCATTGTGCAAATACTGTCCAAAGCGTTGTTGTTTCTGTCATTGTTTAAAGCAACAGTTGAGCTAGCTATCAAGAGACAACGGGCAAAATAAAAATAAAGAGAGAATGCCGAGAATAGAAAATTACGGATTTAAAAATCAGCAATGTATCAACACAAAAGGGGAACGCAAAAGAGCAAGGCCAGAAATGAGAAAGCAAAGGAGGTATCAAAGTAGTTAAATTAGATTCCTTTTTCAAATGCAGTTCAAGTGAAGCCATTGCTAACACAAGCAATGTAGTGGGAGCAGAAGAGGATGTAGGTTTATCATCGCCAGCAGCAGCTTTTAGCGTGTCAAGTGAGCCAAGGCCGAGCTGTTCCATCATACCAGAAGAAGCAACTTTGACAGAGGAGGATACAGGTTGTCAGGTATCGGCGGATACGACCCTGAGCATAAGCCAGGCCGGACAAGCTATCCCCAGGCCGGGCGGGGAGGAAGAGGAGCAGGGCGAGGCTAAAATCGTGGTGGCTGAGGAAACAGGTGGAAGTGGGACAGACAACCTTTTTACCTATCCAACTGACAGGGGCATTATGCAACAAATGTGGATCCAAAGGCGGTGTTTTTCCGAGTCGTATTACACCACTACAACCAAGGCTGGAATCAAATGACCACGTACATGGCTATGTTATTCGGCCAAGATAGATTGTACGTATTGTGAGTCTTGCTGGCTGTTCAGAGATCAGAGAGCCCCTTTCTTCTCTGATGCGTGGGTGAATGGAGTGAGAGATTGGCGCCATCTAACACCCAAAATAGCATGTCATGAGACATCCCAGATTCACATGGGTGCCTGTTTGGTATATGAGCAATGGAAGCTCAATGACACTATTGACGCAGAAATGGAGAGAGGCGTGCGTAACGCAGCAAATTTCTGGCGACAGGTGTTGGAGCGCATAGTTAATGTAACTCTCACACTTGCATCATGTAATTTGGCGTTCAGCTGGGGCACTGTGAAAAGCTGTAACAGGTCAACAGTGGGAATTGTCTCAGTATAATTGAACTGCTGTCATTTTACGACCCAGTTCTGAAATAACTTTTAGAACGCCCCGCAGGATCCGTTAACCATCTCAGTCCTCAAATCCAAAATGAGCTGATTTATATCTTAGCCGAGCGAGTGAAGTGTGACATTCAGGGAGAGATGCAGGAAGCCCCATTTTCTTCTATTATTATGGACACCACACCGGATGTATCCAAAGTAAACCAGTTAAGCCAAGTTAATCGCTATGAGAGAATGATAAGGGATGCAAATAATGTCGCCACAGATCTGACCATCACAGAGTTGTTTTGGGGATTTCTGGAGACTTCAACATAAAAACCTTCGGCAGCATAGAGGATAAGGGGCTGGATATTTCAACATGTCGTGGGCAGGGGTATGATGGAGCTGCTAACATGAGTGGGGTGTATTCGGGTGTGCAGGCCAGAATATCCAAAAAGGAGCCGCTTGCTGTTTATGTGCATTGCGCAGAGCATAATCTTAACCTGGCTCTCAACGACTATCAAACATGTGCCAGAGATTAAACAGTTTAACAGTATGATACTGTTGAACTGTTTTACACCTTCTTCGGGTATAACATGAAGAGATGGTCAGTGTTGAGTGGTATATTTGATTTTGCATCAGAAAATGTAACTCTAAAACGATTGTGTCCCACCCGCTGGTCATCTAGATAGGAGTCCCTTGCCGCCCTGAGATACAGATATGTGGACATATTGAAGGCCCTCACCAACATCGTGCTTTTAATAAATGGATCACTAGTCACTTTAAATAATGCCACTTTAATAATGTTTACATATCTTACAATAATCATCTCATATGTTTATGCTGTATCTTATACCATCTATTGCATCTTGCCTATGCCGCTCATCCATATATTTATATGTACATAGTCTTATTCCATCTCTTTAGATTTGTCTGTATTAGCTAGTTGTGGAATTGTTAGATTACTTGTTAGATATTACTGCACTGTCGGACGTGAAGCACAAGCATGTCGCTACACTCGCATTAACATCTGCTAAGCATGTGTATGTGACCCAATAACATTTGATTTGAGCATATGGTTGCTGTCACAAGAAATTATTTAAAAAAATATATGTAATTACTTGCTATTCATCACCACTACTTATCCCTGAAAGCTGAAATCCCACTGGATTCTAGCAAAGGCGGGACTTCCAACAATACCAGATCAATAATGTGGGAGTTGGCTCTAATGAGCTCGCAAATGTAATTGTTCAATTTAAATAATGTTATTGATGAAGCATACTTGTCTAGGCTATTTGAAAATTAAACTTGAAATTAACCTAAAAACGCTGCTTAATCTAAGTTTATGTAGAAAGTTGAAAATCATATCATACAGTGTAACCTGAAAAATTTAAAAACAATTACTGGCGATTCTTCACCACCAGAGGTCACTGATAGCACAAGCTGAAATCACATGGGATTTCCGCACGGCGCGGAATTTCACTCTGAACAAAGGGGAAAACAAAAATGGCTGCTCCCCCTTGTTAGCTTAGCATTTGGTGCAATGCTTAGCTTCACTTGTGCTGGAAAGTGAGACTCTGCACAACAAAAGTCCCTTCCAACAAGAGAACGGGTTTACTAAGTGACGTCTCACGTTCAACCTTTCAGCAATATTTTTTTGCGATTAACCGGAACATGCGGAAAACACAAATACACCGTTGGTCTACTCGCACCAATGAAAACGCGAGACAGAGATAATTACTAGCTTGGTCAAGCCAATATCTACTCAAATTTTAAAATCGGCTGGCCCTATGTCCACACTCGAGAAATTAATTATGACCAAGTCTACTCGCTCCTGAATGCGATAGACAGAAATAACACTACATTGGGCCCAACTAGTATTTTTCTCAGAATGTCTGCATCGGCTGGTACAAACGCCCTAGCTCATAGCATTCAGTAAATCCCCTACACACTGATTTGTGTCAGATATACAACACGAGTCAATCTCGCTACACTAGTATCTGGGTGAAAAAGAAAAACCACACACACACCATTCTCAACAATAATCCTGATTGGTGTGTGAGTAACTTGCTACACAATTCCTATGGACTGAATTCAACAGTGAGGCCTAGTTTTATCTTAGATTCCTCGCACGGGGGCATCAATATGACGTGACGTTATTGTTAATGTGATGACATGCTAATTATCGAATAATTAACTGTTTATTATTACGTGATTAAATAAATCCTGTAACAATTAACTCAGTAACCTGAAGCACCACGGGAAAAGTTTGTTTAATGAGTTACCGTTTCCCAAATTAACTCAAAGATTATATAGATTTCCCAGCAGTCACCAATTAATTCATTTCTGTCTCATTCTGAATGTCGCATAATTAGTAAATCTGCACAAACCCGGGTCTCACTAATTATTCCGTACCACACAAATTGAGTTGATAATTTTTTTTACTAACCAGTTAAATGATAACATAAGATAAATATACAAAAACAGTCTAGGTTATTGGTTAAAACTTCATACAATGGCAACAGGTCCCTAGTGGACCAACACAAGATGGAGTTTTACACACAGACAGACAGAGAGAGAGACAGAGAGACAGACAGAGAGAGAGACAGAGAGAGAGAAAGAGAGAAATTCAACACTTGGATATATTTGTAAACTATGCTTAGTTTCAGCACTAACACCTTGCCCTGAACTGCCCATGTTATGGGTAAAAAGTGTAATGCATGTATTTACGTGTTGAAGGTCTCCGTTGGGTATCTCTTTGTGGGTCGAGTTCCGCTTAGTGGGAAAGGTTTGGCCAACACCTTGTTCATTCGTCTTCAGGTGTTAGTCTCTGATTTTCCAAACGATGTCACAATGTCCTTTCTCTTAGTTGTCAGTTTCCTTGCACTCGTTCTGTGAGAGTGGGCTTCTGAGGAGGCTAATCAACCGTGTCGATGCTCCCGACGTGGGTAAGAGGGCCGTGTAGACAACCGGTAACTTGAAAAGAATAGCCGGATGGTCCTGCTTAAATTCAACTTCCTAGATACAGTACTTAGAATAGCTACTCCACCACAAACTTGATTGTTCAGAGATTTACTTTATCTTCAACCTCGTGTTGCGTTTCGGGCTTGGCTGCAGCGTGTGGTCAACTTAGTCTGATATGTAAATTCTTAACGCATGTTTTATACCCTAGAAAGGGGCGTTTCCATCTTTATGACACACTCTCTGGGTTCCCTGGGGCGTAGCTAGTTACAATGCAAGGTATTAGGATTTACTATGATCTCGTTTAGACAACTAAAATCACTCTTATCACCAAAACATTCTCTTTCATCTGCATATTTTGTACACAAAGTATGTCAACATCACATATACATTATGAAAACTCTTCAAGTTAATGTTTTCGTTATAACATCCTCAACTAACTTTTAAGAACATCATAAAATAGACATTCATTTTCATATTCCATCCATCATTGTTTCCACCATTTGGCTGATCAAATATACATGTCTCAAAGTCCATTTATTTGATGTTCTGTAGTTTTGGGCTGTAACCTCTTCCTAAGGCAAACAGACATTCCAGTCTCTCACATTAGAGAACAGAATGGAGTTGGGCTGTTGCCTTACGATGGACGTGAGGTCATAAACCCCCCCATCAATCCCTCTATACTTCTCCCCGTCTTCGGGAGGGAGAGATCTCTCTGTAGAACCGTGATCCTCTGTAACCTGATTCTCACAGGACCGTCATGACAGTCCCCCTCTGGTGGGTTCAACTAGGAAGGATCCTGCATTTTGCAACCCACCATAAGAATGACCATCGGATGTCAACAATTGTATATACACTGTGTAGGCCATTTGTTTGTGAGAATGTCATCAAATTTGGTTCATATATAGACACCATATCATTTAAAAGAGTTTGTTTAATTTAAAACTATACACAAGAGAAGATGTTACCCAGAACAAATTAATGTACAAACATATCAATTAACTTCACCAGTTACTAAATTAAATCATCAATGACTAAAACAATGAATCTAGCATTAAAAGACAATTTAATAAACACTAGTCAATTCATAGCCTGTCTATCATTAAACAAAATGTGTTTGGTAATATAAAAATAATCCACCGAAACTAATGCTGAAAACTGATCTGATACAGTGCATTCAAAAAGTATTCAACCCCCTTGACTTTTTCCACATTTTGTTACGTTACAGCATTTTTATAAAATGTATTAAATCGTTTTTCCCCTCATCAATCTACACAAAACACCCCAAAATTACAATGTAAAACCAGTTTTTTTTTGCAAACATTGTCTTAGCTGTGTGCTTAGGGTCGTTGTCCTGTTGGAAAGTGGACCAGTGTGAGGTCCTGAGAACTGTGGAGCAGGTTTTCATCAAAGATCTCTCTGTACTTTGCTCCGTTCAACTTTTCCCTCGATCCTGACTAGTCTCCCAGTCCCTGCTGTTGAAAAACATACCCACAGCATGATGCTGTCACCACCATGCTTCACTATGCTCTGACATGCACTGTCAACTGTGGGACCTTATATAGACTGGTGTGTGCCTGTTTGAATTGAATTTACCAAGTGGACTCCAATCAAGTTGTTGAAACATCACAAGGATACTTAATGGAAACAGGATGCACCTGAGAACAATTGAGTCTCCATAGTAAACGGTATGAATACTTATTTATTATTTGCCCCCCAAAAATCTAAAACTGTTTTAAATTTGTCATTATGGGCTTTGTGTGTAGATTGAGGAATTTTTGTAACAAAATGTGGAAAAAGTCCAGGGGTCTGAATTCATTTCTTTTGCACTGATTGTACAAAACATTAGGAACGCCATCTTAATATTGAGTTGCAATCCCCTTTGTCCTCAGAACAGCCTCAATTCGTCAGGCCATGGACTCCACCTGGTGTGGAAAGAAACCCGCAGGGATGCTGGGCCATGATGACTCCAATGCTTCCCACAGTTGGGTCGGGTTGGCTGGGAGTGGATATCTACTCCGAATAGCTCGTTCCATCTCCTCCCACAGATGCACAATTGGATTGAGATCTGGTGACTTGGCAGGCCACTGCAGTAAACTGAATTCCCTGTCATGGTTCCCATGGAACCATTCCTGGACAAGCCTTGTGGCATGGGGCATAATCCTGCTGAAAACATCAATTTGCAGCTGGATACATTGCTGCCATAAAGGGATGCACCTGATTGGCAATGATGTTTAGACATCCTGTGGCATTAAAACGTTGCTCCACTTTTATCAAGGGGCCCAATATGTGCCATGAAAACACACCCCATGCCATCACCACCAGCCTGCAATGCTGACACACGGCATGGATGCATGCACTCGTGGTTCTCCATACCCTAGTCTTCCCATCAGCATGACACAGCAGGAACTGGGATTATCTAGACCAGTGGTTCCCAAAATGTTTATAGTCCCGTAACCCTTCAAACATTCAACCTCCAGCTGCGTACCCCCTCTAGCAACAGGGTCAGCGTGCTCTCAAATATTGTAAGCCTGTCACACACACACACACTATACATTTATTAAACATAAGAATGAGTGTGAGTTTGTCACTTCCCACGAGCCTGGTTGTGACAAAGAGCTCTTATAGGACCAGGGCACAAATAATAATAATCAATTTGGCTCTTTATTTAGCCATCTTACATATAAAACCTTACTTGCTCATTGAAAATTGTGAATAACTCACCACAGGTTAATGAGAAGGGTGTGCTTGAAAGGATGCACATAACTCTGCAATGTTGGGTTGTATTGGAGAGAGTCTCGGTCTTAAATCCTTTTCCACACACAGTCTGTGCCTGTATTTAGTTTGTATACTAGTGAGGGCCAAAAATCCACTCTCACATAGGTATGTGGTTGCAAAGGGCATCAGTGTCTTAACAGCGCGATTTGCCAAGGCAGGATACTCTGAGCGCAGCCCAATCCAGAAATTTTCACAGAACCGCTTGTTGCAATTTTGATGAGGCTCTCTTGTTCAGATATCGGTAAGTGGACTGGAGGCAGGGCATGAAAGGGATAACAACTCCAGTTTGTGTCATCCGTTTCAGGAAAGTACCTGCGTATTTGCACACCAAACTCACTCAGGTGCGTCGCTAGATCACATTTTACATTTGTCCGTAAGCTTGAGTTCATTTGCACACAAAAAAATCATACAATGATGAAAAGACCTGTGTGTTGTCCATGTTAACAAAGTTCACAATTTTCACTGTAGTGCCCAAAACGTCTTTCAAGCTGTTAGGCATTCCCTTGGCAGCAAGAGCCTCTCGGTGGATGCTGCAGTGTACCCAAGTAGTGTCGGGAGCAACTGCTTGCACGCGCGTTACCACTCCACTATGTCTCCCTGTCATGGCTTTCGCGCCATCAGTACAGATACCAACACATCTTGACCACTAAAGTCCATTTGATGTCACAAAGTTGTCCAGTACTTTTTAAAGATATCCTGTTCTGGTTTCCAGTGGTTTGCAGAAGAGGATGTCTTCCTTAATTGACCCGCCAAAAACGTAACAGACATATACCAGGAGCTGTGCCAGGCCCGCCACGTCTGTTGACTCATCCAGCTGAATTCACTGGCTTGTATGCGAAGCAGTAATTGTTTCAAAACATCTGCCATGTCACTGATGCGTCATGAAACGGTATACTTTTTGGGGCATTTTCCACCAGCATTGTCCCAGCCATATCTGCGGAAGCAGGAAAAATTAAGTACTCCACCATAGTATGGAGCTTGCCTGTCCTAGCCACTCGGTAGCTCACCATATAAGACCCTTCTAGCCCCTTCTTATTAATGGTATCTGCTGCTTTTATACATGTCTTACTACTCGAAAGTAGTCTCAACTCTCGCTCAAAAAACTCCTGTGGCTTATTTTTCAAATTGGCATGTTTTGTTTCTAAATGTCTGCGCAAGAGTGAAGGTTTCATCGAGTTGTGAGATATAAACACACTGTGGATGAGGAAAGGCACTATTCCCAATATAAGTGAACCCCAAATCAATGTAGTTCTCATATTTGCACCTCTTCGATGGTCCAACATCCGTCTGTTGCTCGGTGCTTTCCCGGGTAAAGGGGCAGTAGCTCTTCGGCTGCATCAGAATCACAACTGTCAGTGTCCATGCTAGCTGGGCTAACAACAAACGTAGAATTAGCATTGGATGTGCTCGTGGAAGCAGAACAGCTTGTGCCGTCGACAGGTGCAGTACTGCTGGTAGTACCAGTAGAGCTGGTATGTGTCTCTATTGACGCAGGCTAAAAAAACACAGCAAAACTGACAAGATGTACACTGATCAGTAAAGAGAGGCTAACATTCTATGACGCTCCCTTTCCTCTGCACAGTTCTCTCACAGTGAGAAACAATAGGATTACAATAGAGTGTTCTACACTTTCTTCATTTGATCCAATTCAACATTGCCAATTATTTTATGAGATGAGAATTAAGTGGAGTGACTAATCTCAGCTGGTCTGAGAAAACTGATAAGTCTTCTCTCAAGTGTGTAGACGTTGGTGTATTTTTACATTGCCCAATCGGGAGAAGCTCTTGCCACAGTAAGAGCAGAAGAAAGGCTTCTCTCCTGTGTGTGTTCTCTGATGACCATTTAGCTCAGCTGATGATTTAAAACATTTTCCACAGTCAGAGCAGTAGTAAGGCTTCTCTCCTGTGTGTATACGTTCATGTCGTTTTAGGTGGCTCGATTGAGAGAAACTCGCCCTACAGTCAGAGCAGAAGTAAGGCTTCTCTCCTGTGTGTGTTCTCTGATGAACTTTTAGTTCAGTTGATGTTGTGAAGCATTTTCCACAGTCAGAGCAGGAGCAAGGCTTCTCTCCGGTGTGTGTTCTCTGATGAACTTTTAGCTCAGTTGATGTTGTGAAGCATTTTCCACAGTCAGAGCAGGAGTATGGCTTCTCTCCTGTATGTATACGTTTGTGTGTTTTAAAGTGGCCCAGGTGAGAGAAACTATTTCCACACTCAGAGCAGGAGTAAGGCTTCTCTCCTGTGTGTGTTCTCTGGTGAACTTTTAGCTGAGACGATTGTGTGAAGCATTTTCCACAGACAGAGCATGAGTAAGGCTTCTCTCCTGTGTGTATACGTTCATGTTGTTTTAGGTGGCTTGAGTGAGCGAAACTCTTCCAGCAGTCAGAGCAGGAGTAAGGCTTCTCCCCTGTGTGTATACGTTCATGTTGTTTTAGATGTCCTCGTACAGAGAAACTATTTCCACAGACAGAGCAGGAGTAAGGCTTCTCTCCTGTGTGTATATGTTCATGTTGTTTTAGGTGGCTCGATTGAGAGAAACTCTTCCTACAGTCAGAGCAGGAGTAAGGCTTCTCTCCTGTGTGTACTCTCTGATGAACTGTCATAGCCCTTGATGTTGTGAAATTCTTCCCACAGTCAGTGCAGAAATGCAGATTCTCTCCTGTATGTATTTTTAGGTGTATTTTCAGCTTTGATAGAATTGGGAAAATCTCCTCACAATGTGGGCAGTGGTGAGACCTCTTAGCTCTGTGATCTTCCTGCTGTTGCTTTCTGGATGTAGAGAATGTCTCAACATGATCTCCTGAGTGAACATCAGAAGAACCAGTCAGTTGGTGTGATATACAGTACCAGTTAAACGTTTGAACACACCTACTCTTCAAGGGTTTTCTTAATTTTTTTACTATTTTCTACATGGAATAATAAGTGAAAACATCAAAACTATGGAATAACACATATGGAATCATGTAGTAACCAAAAAAAAGTGTTAAATCAAAATAGCTTGTATTTTAGATTCTTCAAAGTAGCCACCACTTGCCTTGACAGCTCACACAACATTCCATTGGAACACAGGAGTGATGGTTGCTGATAATGGGCCTCTGTACTAGAGGTCGACCGATTAATCGCAATGGCCAATTAATTAGGGCCGATTTCAAGTTTTCATAACAATCGGTAATCTGTATTTTTTTTTTTTTTTACACCTATATTTAACTAGGCAAGTCAGTTAAGAACACATTCTTATTTTCAATGACGGCCTAGGAACGGTGGGTTAACTGCCTTGTTCAGGGGCAGAACGACATATTTTTACCTTGTCAGCTCGGGGATTCATGTTTGCAACCTTCCGGTTACTAGTCCAATGCTCTAACCACCTGCCTTACATTGCACTCCACGAGGAGCCTGCGTAGCAGGCTGACTACCTGTTATGCGAGGGCAGCAAGAAGCCAAGGTAAGTTGCTAGCTAGCATTAAAATTATCTTATAAAAAACAATCAATCTTCACAATCACTAGTTAAAAACACATGGTTGATGATATTACTAGTTTATCTAGTGTGTCCTGCGTTGCATATAATCGATGCGGTGCCTGTTAATTTCTCATTGAATCACAGCCTACTTCGACAAACGGGTGATAATTTAACAAGCGCATTTGAAAAAAAAGCACTGTCGTGTACCTAACCATCAATCAATGCATTTCTTTAAAATCAATACTCAAGTATAGATTTTTTTAACCTGCATATTTAGTTAATATTGCCTGCTAACATGAATTTCTTATAACTAGTGAAATTGTGTCACTTCTCTTGCGTTCCGTGCAAGCAGTCAGGGTATATGCAGCAGTTTGGGCCGCCTGGCTCATTGAGAACTGTGTGAAGTCCATTTATTCCTAACAAAGGCCGTAATTAATTTGCCAGAACTGTACATAACTATGACATAACATTGAAGGTTGTACAATGTAACAGCAATATTTAGACTTAGGGATGCCATCCGTTAGATAAAATAAGGAACGGTTCCGTATTTCACTGAAAGAAAAAACGTCTTGTTTTCGAAATGATAGTTTCCGGATTCGACCATTTTAAATGACCAAAGGCTCGTATTTCTGTGTGTTAACTTGTTATAATTAAGTCTATGATTTGATAGAGCAGTCTGACTGAGCGATGGTAGGCTCCAGCAGGCTCGTAAGCATTCATTCAAACAGCACTTTCGTGCGTTTGCCAGCAGCTCTTTGCAATGCTTCAAGCATTGAGCTGTTTATGACTTCAAACATATCAACTCCCGAGATTAGGCTGGTGTAACCGATGTGAAATGGCTAGCTAGTTAGCGGGGTGCGCGCTAATAGCGTTTCAAACGTCACTCGCTCTGAGACTTGGAGTAGTTGTTCCCCTTGCTCTGCATGGGTAACACTGCTGTTGTCGATGTGTTCCTGGTTCGAGCCCAGGTAGGAGCGAGGAGAGGGACGGAAGCTATACTGTTACACTGGCAATACTAAAGTGCCTATAAGAACATCCAATAGTCAAAGGTATATGAAATACAAATGGTATAGAGAGAAATAGTCCTATAATTCCTATAATACCTACAACCTAAAACTTCTTACCTGGGAATATTGAAGACTCGTGTTAAAAGGAACCACCAGCTTTCATATGTTCTCATGTTCTAAGCAAGGAACATAAACGTTAGCTTTTTTACATGGCACATATTGCACTTTTACTTTCTTCTCCAACACTTTGTTTTTCCATTATTTAAACCAAATTGAACATGTTTCATTTTATTTGAGGCTAAATTGATTTTATTTATGTACTATATTAAGTTAAAATAAGTGTTAATTCAGTATTGTTGTAATTGTCATTATTACAAAAAAATATTTTATATATTTTTTTTAATGTATTATTATTATTATTATTTTTTTTTTTTTTTAATCGTCCGATTAATCGGTATCGGCTTTTTTTGGTCCTCCAATAAATCGGTATCGGTGTTGAAAAATCATAATCGGTCGACCTCTACTCTGTACACCTATGTAGATATTCCATTAAAAAAAATTTTTTTTTTTAAAAAGCAGTTTCCAGCTACAATAGTCATTTGCAACATTAACAATGTCTACACTGTATTTCTGATAAACTTTATATTTTATTGGATAAAAAAATAGCTTTTCTTTCAAAACAAGGACATTTCTAAGTGATCCCAAACTTTTGAACGGTAGTGTATGTATTCATATCAGTAGGCTGAACAACACAAAAGGGGAATAAAACTACTCTAAGTGGGTAAGAGTTGAAAGCTAAAAGGGGGCGTGTCATCCTCCACTCACTATCACAAGGGTTAGTAATGTTAGACAATTTCCAGTCATCTGGTGATTTTCAGTACCTATACTGTTCTCTTTGAAGTAGAAAGAATCGATATGAGGTTAAATATTAGACATGTGTAAGCAGAATGAAGGCTGAGCCCATGTGAATGTACAGAGCTGAATCAACATCGAGTTAACCATTAGACATGTAAAAAACAGAACGTAAGCAGAATCCGTGTGGATGAGGCAAGGTAGACCAACACAGACTGGTCTGGGCCATATCTGATCTTGTGAAGGCTACTGGACATGCACATGGGTTAATCATACATAGACAACATCGGCCTGAACTTGTGAAGAACTTTGGAAAGGAACATTAGCTAATCAGTTATAGGCACCATTAGACCTGCAGTACGAGTGTGCATGTCTGTGTGTCACGCAACCAATAGAATCTATGCCCTAATGTCTGAGCCAATAAGAAAGGCAGCAATATTGGGGAGGCCAAGGCTAGAAGGTATTAATTATTTAGATAAAGTGTAGTGACAATGTTATGTAAGGGTAAAACTGTATAAAAGCTGAGTACTGAGAATGGAGAATCAGTTATTCCATGGAATTGCTCGGCTTTGTTACTTTTGTAGTAAAGTCTATTTGAATTCACAAGCTCCGGTATCTGAGAAATATTTTATTCAATATTTCCACGACAGTAACTACACAGACACATTTCATAAATAAATAAAAAAACACTGCAGTTTGCCTACTTCACTTCTTTAGTCTGCTCTCTGATCACTCCAGATAGACCAGTGAATAAAACACATGTTGGCAATACTGGTGTCAAACCATGCAAGTCTGAGTAGCATGAAATAACATCTACCTTCTCATTGAAACAGTTCTACTGCAATTTTTCATACACAGTGGGAAGTTGGAATGAATAACACAAACTTAGTGAGATAAAACCTGCTCTTACCATGAGAAACAGATGTCCCAATCTTCTCCTCCTCTTCTTCATCTTTAATGTTGACATCCAGCTCCAGTGTTTGACTGCAGTCTTCCAGCTTCACTGCTGCCATCTCTGGATCCTGCAGTGCAAACTGGGCTCCACTGTCACAATCAGGACCCAGTGACTGTAGGTTTGGACTCACTGTGGAAGGAGAAAGGCAGGCTAAGTTTGTCCTCACTATTCTCATACTTCATTATAGTCTGCCTGTAGTAACAATGAGAAACAGACACCAAAAGTTAATCTTGACAGTTCAGGCACTTTCTTTATTCTCTAAAAATATATTATATTTCTTCTTGTTCAATTATCGAAATTAGTGCTCGACTTGAACTGAAATAGGTGCCGATACTCATTTTGGGTGACGGCACTGTTTATATTTAGGTACAGGAGCTCCACAATACTTTTGAGCTAATATTCTATAAAAGAAACGAGCAGAAGCAGTAGAAATTTGAGGTACTGGTACTCAGCTCCGTTGAGCTCCTGTCCAAGTCAAGCACTGATCTCATTTCAATAGATCAGGTAGCTAAGAATTGACAAAACATTAATTAATTCAAATTAGACAAAGTACACACTTCAAAAATAGGCTACACAACGTAAATGCAATTAATCTATAGTAGATTAAATTCACATAAATGCATAAATGACAACAAAGCGTTTAGTACAAGGTTACAGTATGTTTATGGCACTATACTATTTTCCTGAATAACCTTGTCTTCACTATCATTTCAAATAAAAAACTAATAGTATTTCTGTTCACACCATAGTAACATTTATAGATAAAGATAGAAATAGCTTAATGTGTCTGAATATTAGTACACATGTAGAAAACTGATAATCATTACATTCTTATGGCTGCAGGGGCAGTTTTGAGTAGCTTGGATGAAAAGGTGCCCAGAGTAAACTGCCTGCTCCTCAGTCCCAGTTGCTAATATATGCATATTATTTGTCTATTTGGATAGAAAACACTCTGAAGTTTCTAAAACAGTTGAATGATGTCTGTGAGTATAACAGAACTCATATGGCAGGCAAAAACCTGAGAAAAAATCCAACCAGGAAGTGGGAAATCTGAGGTTTGTAGTTTTTCAACTCTTTGCCTAACCAAGATACAGTGGAAATGTGGTCATATTGCACTTCATAACGCTTACACTAGATGTCAACAGTCTTTAGAACCTTGTCTGATGCTTCTACTGTGAAGTGGGGCCGAATGAGAGGGGATTGAGTAAGGTCTACGATGACCTGAACATGTGCGTTCATGTGAGAGCGAGCTCTGTTCTATCGCATTTCTGAAGACAAAGGAATTCTCCGGTTGGAACATTATTGAAGAGTTATGTTAAAAACATCCTAAAGATTGATTCAATACATCGTTTGACATGTTTCTACTGACTGTTACGGAACTCTTTGACATTTCGTCTGCTTTTAGTGAACGCACTTTGTGACTTTGGATTTGTTTACCAAACGCGCTAACAAAAGTAGCTATTTGGACATAAATTATGGATATTACAGAACAAATCAAACATTTATTGTGGAACTGGGATTCCTGGGAGTGCATTCTGATGAAGATCATTAAAGGTAAGTGAATATTTATAATGTTATTTCTGACTTCTGTTGACTGCACAATATGGCGGGTACCTGTATGGATTGATTGGGCTCTGAGCGCCGACCTCAGATTATTGCATGGTTTGCCTTTTTGAAATCTGACACAGCGGTTGCATTAAGGAGAAGTGGATCTAAAAGTCCATGTATTACACTTGATCTTTGATCAAAGTTTATTATGAGTATTTCTGGAAATTGATGTGGCTCTCTGCAAAATCACCAGACTTTTTGGAACTACTGAACATAAAGCGCCAATGTATACCGAGATTTTTTAATATAAATATGAACTTTACCGTACAAAACATACATGTATTGTGTAACATGAAGTCCTATGAGTGTCATCTGATGAAGATCATCAAAGGTTAGTGATTAATCTTCTCTCTATTTCTGCTTATTGTGACTCCTGTCTTTGGCTGGAAAAATGGCTGTGTTTTGGCAGTGACCTAACATAATCGTTTGTGGTGCTTTCGCTGTAAAGCCTTTTTGAAATCGGACACTGTGGTGGGATTAACAACAAGTTTATCTTTAAAATGGTGTAAAATACTTGTATGTTTGAGGAATTTTAATTATGAGATTTCTGTTGTTTGAATTTGGCGCCCTGCACTTTCACTGGCTGTTGCAGCCCTAAGAAGTTTTAAGCTTCAAAACTGTATTGCGACCGTGAAATTGTCTATCTGCACGCGCATTTTAGTTCGTTGACGCAGACCGAGTCGGCGCCGCCATTTTACCAGCTCGTGAATTTTACACAAAACCAATAACATGCTAAACGAACTCAGAAATCTCAAATAAATGGATTCTTTATTAAATGACCTTGAGGAAATTATGTACATCCATTCAGACAAACCCAAAGTGTCTAGCTATGTGAATATCTATGTGTATCACGTTCACTCGGTTTGACACAAAAATAACAACCCTTTACCAAACGTGATAATACCTTAACGGATGTTACCTAGCATGGAATGACATGTTCTTTCGAAATTAAAAAGTTTAAACGTGCTATTACATACCTGTAGTAATACATAGAAACGGACACAAGGGTTATCTTCTTAACATAACAGTTCTTGCACTTTCTTGATTCTGAAGACTGGTGCGTGCCTGTCTGGAACTTCCTGTTCCCCCACTACCACAGTGCATCCACAGGTAGAACAATGAGACAGATATTTCACCGGATGTATAAATGTGAAGCATCCGCTTAGCGTTTCCACTCACTGCCAAACTAAATTCTGTTATGAACTGAGTGGACTACGTTTTGTAGACATTACCCTTTGCAGAAGTTTATTTTTTATATATTATTTAAATAAATTGCTTTGTTTAGAAGGAACGCAAAGGTGACTTGAGTTATTGCACACGGGCGCTTCACAGAGGTGGTGTTCCCTAACAGAAATATGCAGATGTGTGCTAGAACACACTAATAGGATCTCGTTACCTTGTGCTTGGCTCTGCCCGCTATGCCCCAGAACAGACTATGGGAGGCGCACAGTACTACATAGAGCCATGACTACATGGAACTCTATTCCACAAGTATTCAGAAAAATTTGATTTAAAAAAACAGCAGCAGCTAATGGGGATCCATAATAAATATTCACAGAGGAGGCGTTCCCTAATAGAAATATGCAGATGTGTGCTAGGACGTGCCAATAGGATCTCGCTAGCTTGTGCTTGGCTCTGCCCACTATGACTCATCTCTTCCCATTGGAAACGACCGGTTTAGTTATAAAAAATAAGGTGCAACCCTCTGTGCTTTCAGGAATTATTATGTCCCTACCCCATTATATGAGAAGAGCGGTACTTTAAAAATAAATTTCCACTATTTGCAATGTAAAAATCCTAATAAAAGCAATCAGAGTAATTACATTTGGATTCCTCTGTAATTGTCATGCCTCCTAAAAAACGTAATGTGAAAACGTGCCTGATATTCTAAGAATTGATTCATGTTGGGCCGTCCCGGGTTTATGCAACATTGTAGCCTATTTAGACCAAGGCGTGACCATTACTGTGGTGAGAGAGAAGCACGCCTGTATCTCACAGAACTAAAATGAGATTCACTTTCTATGATCTCTCTCCCTCTCTGTGCTGTTATAGACATGAGCCGGCAACTCATCTCTCCAGCATTGCACTTCATCATTTATTTCCTACAATATTTCTAATACAAATCGCTAGAAAACACAGGTTGTAAAGCAAATAGATCCTGCTGAATAGAACATACTAATCTGTCTGTTACCAAGTTATCAACTTCCAAATAGGCCTATTGAGCGAACAGCATAGTTTTACAAAGTAAAGGAAGAGAGAGAAGCTTTTGGCTGGTGAGTGAGCTGCACATTATTGGGTGAGTCAGTGAAACTGGAAAGCTTGTTTAGCCTCTAACGAGTCACAAACCCGGATCCGGGATCCCCCCCATCAAAAAAGCTGACTAGCATAGCCTAGCCTAAAGCCACAGGGATATCATATAATAAAATGTTCATGAAATCACAAGTCCAAGACACCAAATGAAAGATACACATCTTGTGAATCCAGCCATCATTTCTGATTTTTAAAATGTTTTACAGGGAAGACACAATATGTATTTCTATTAGCTAACCACCATAGCAAAAGACACAACTTTTTTTCCCCACCATTTTTCCCCTGCATAGGTAGCTATCACAAATTCGACGAAATAAAGATATAAATAGTCACTAACCAAGAAACAACTTCATCAGATGAGTCTGATAACAGATTTATTGTATAGCATATGTTTTGTTAGAAAAATGTGCATATTTCAGGTATAAATCACAGTTCTACATTGCAGCTGCAATCTGAAATAGCGCCGAAGCAGCCAGAATAATTACAGAGACCAACGTCAAATACCTAAATACTCATCATAAAACATTTCTGAAAAATATATGGTGTACAGCAAATGAAAGACAAACATCTTGTGAATCCAGCCAATATTTCCGATTTTTTAAGTGTTTTACAGCGAAAACACAATATAGCATTATATTAGCTTACCACAATAGCCAGAAACACAAGCCATTTACCAGCAGCAAAGGTTAGCGATCGTAACAAACCAGCAAAAGATATATAATTTTTGACTAACCTTCATAAACTTCATCAGATGACAGTCCTGTAACATCATATTACACAATGCATATAGGGTTTGTTCGAAAATGTGCATATGTAGCGGCACAAATCGTGGTTATACAATGTCAATAGTAGCCAAACTTCAAGCAATCTGTCCGGCGCCATCTTGGAGAGGCACCTAATCTAATCAATAACTAATCGTAAACTTGACAAAAAAAATACAGGTTGGACAGCAAATGAAAGATACATTAGTTCTTAATGCAACCGCTGTGTTAGATTTTTAAAATTAACGTTACTACGACATACAGCGTGCGTTACAGCGAGACCGTGCCGAAATTAATGGCGGAATTATTGTTTAACATTTTTCAACATAAATACGAATTAACAGCATAAAGACTTCTTACTATTTGTTGAGCTTCCATCAGAATCTTGGGCAAGGTGTCCTTTGTCCATAATAATCGTTGCTCGGCTGTAGAATGTCGTCTTCAACCGTGTAATTAGCAGCAAACATTAGCTATGTGGCCCAGACATGCCCAACTCTTCAAAACGCAGGACAAAGAAAATTCCGAAAATCGCAATATACTCATATAAACTGATATAACTCGGTTTAAAATAACTACGTTATGATGTTTCTAACACCTATATCGAATAAAATCAGAGCCGGATATATCTAACGCCGATAACGTGAGCTTCTCAGAATGCCATCCTGAGGTCTGTCTTGCGTCATGGCGAACGATGAAAAGGGTGCACCCCTCGTGCCAAGCCTATTTATACTGCCTCAGATCTACCTAGCAACACCATTTCAATTCTCAACGCTTGCTGACATCTAGGGAAATCGTATGCAGTGCTTGTCGACCAATAGAATAATTGCAAATTATTTAACTGACCCAGGAACAGAGTTCCCAATTTCAGATTTCTCACTTCCTGACAGGAAGATTGCTCCAACTCGAGTTCTGTTTTACTCACAGATATAATTCAAACGGTTTTAGAAACTAGAGTGTTTTCTGTCCAATAGTAATAATAATATGCATATTGTACGAGCAAGAATTGAGTACGAGGCAGTTTAATTTGGGAACGAAATTTTTACAAAGTCGAAATGGCCCCCCCTATTGACAAGAAGTTAGGACTATAACTTCCTCCTCATATTGTACAATGTGTTTCTCCTCACACCTGCCCTAGGCTATTGATGGATTAGCGACACGGTCATTTTATTGACCTCAGAGTCTCAGTTTGTCAGTGTCAAAGCAGTCTGTCATTTTGGTCATTTGTGAGGTATTAAAAAAGATTCTGCAAAAGTCTCCAGTCATCTAAAATTATGTAGAACTGCATGAAATCCGTTTATAAAAGGCCACATTTTTCCAGGACTCCAGGCTACAATAAATGTACTCCATGTGTGCAAATTCTGCAAGCGGCTCCACACCACTGCTCTATGCCAGTACGCTAAAGCCATGATAATGCATGCAATGCTTTATTAAAAAGGTATTTTATTTCATGTGTTCTGGTACCTCAGAGCCCCCCAGGTCACCACCCTCTTGGATTCACTTCTGGTTCCATCACCTCCCAATTTACAAATGAAGCACTGGAGAAGTGGGTAGCTGCCGCTGCCTCCTCCAGGACACATCTCCTTTACATAGAGTTATTCAGGCTGTTGATTGTGGCCTCTGGAATGTTGTCCCACTCCTCTTCAAAGGCTGTGTGAAATTCCTGGATATAGGAGGGAACTGGAATAAGCTGTCGTACACGTCGCTCCAGACCATCCCGAACATGCTCAAAGGGTGACATGTCTGGTGAGTACGCAGGCCATGGAATTGGGACATGTTCAGCATTTTCAATTGTGTACAGAGTCTTGCGACATGGGGCTGTGCATTGTCATGATGAAACATGAGGTGATGGCGGCGGATGAATGGCAGGACAATGGCCCTCAGGATCTTGTCATGTATTGAACACTAATCAAACGTCAGTGAGTACCAGATTGAAAGCCCCTAAGCATGTCCAGATGGGCTCCCAATATATATTTAAGGAGAAACTTCTAGGTCCACTGTTGGATATGTACTGCTCTCGAGCTCAGACACAGACAATAAAAACCCTTCTGAGATTGTTGCAATACAATTGGATAATGAGAACATGTATCACCCTTGTTAAGCCCCACAAATTTGACCCCAATACCTCAGACCTGTGTGTTAAATGTAACACGCATTTAGGCACCTTGTATCATTGCCTGGAGGAATGTGCTGAGATACAAACGTTTTGGAGCTCAGTACTGCGCTATATCTCTGAGATGACCTCTACCCCAATACCACTAATCCCTAAACTATGCCTCCTAAATCTTTACCCAGAGAATATCTCTTTACATAGGAGCGAAAAGAAAATGTTTGACCTCTGGCTATTACAAGCTAGACGTTCAATTGCTCTCCACTGGAAGTATGTCAGTTCCCCCTCACTTGGTCATTGTAAAAATAATTAACATCAAGTCTGACTCTTGAATAATCTATTTATATAGTGAAAAAGAAAGCCCCAGAGTTTCATAATATTTGAGATCCGTTTTGTGAGTTTTTCCAAACCGGTGATATTCTAGAATCATTGGAACTGTAAATCCTCGATTTTTATTGGCTCTAGTTCTTAGAGGTATCTGCTTTATCTGCATATTACACGTTTTATTTGGAAATGTTTGGTTTCCTTCCCAGATCTGTGCCTCAACATAATCCTTTCATGGAGCTCTACGGACAATTCCTTCCACCTCATGGCTTGGTTTTTACTCTGACATGCACTGACAAATGTGGACCTTATATAGACAGGTGTGTGCCTTTCTAAATCATGTCCAATCAATTGAATTTACCACAGGTTGACAACAACCAAGCTGTAGAAACATATCTAATGGAAACAGGATGCACCTGAGCTCAATGTCAAGTCTCATAGCAAAGGGCCTGAATACTTATGTAAATAAAGGTATTTCTGTTTTGAATTTTTAATACATGTACAAACATTTCTAAAAAAACTGTTTCCTTTGTGAGGAAACATTGATTAATATTTTTTTATTTAATTAATTTTAGAATAAGGCTGTAACGTAACAAAATGTGGAAAAAGCCAAGGGGTCTGAATACTTTCCGAATGCACTGTATGTATTCATATAAAAAGGCTGTGCAATACAAAAGGGGAATAAATCTTTTCTAAAAGTGGGTAAGATGGGGAGTGTCATCCTACACTCACTATCACAAGGGTTTGTAACTACATAGGCTCATTTCATATAACTTTAAAACACTACTTCAATTATTTAGTGATCACTCCAGATAGCCCAGTGAGTAAACGAATGCTGGCAATACTGGTGTCAAACCATGCAAGTGTCAGTAGCATGAAATAACATCTACCTTCTCATTGAAACAGTTCATCATGAAACAGTTCTACTGCAACTTTCATACACAGTGGGAATTTGGAATGAATAGCACAAACTTAGTGAGATAAAACCTGCTCTTACCATGAGAAACAGATTTCCCAATCTTCTCCTCCTCTTCTTCATCTTTAATGTTGACATTCAGCTCCAGTGTTTGACTGCAGTCTTCCAGCTTCACTGATGCCATCTCTGGATCCTGCGGTGCAAACTGGGCCTCGCGGTCACAATCAGGACCCAGTGACTGTATGCTTGGACTCCGTGTGGAAGGAGAGAGGCAGGCTGGGTTTGTCCTCACTGTTGATGTTTCCGCCCTCAGACTTAATCTGAGTTGGCCTGAAGTAATAAAGAGAAACGGATACAAAAGTTAGTCTTGACAGTTCTGGCACTTTCTTTATTCTCTAAAAATATTGTTTCAATTTAGGTGCAGGAGCACCACAATACTGTTGAGCTAATATTCTATAAGAGGAACATGAGCTCAAACAGTAGACATTTGAGGTGCGGTACTCAGCTCCGGTGAGCTCCTGTCCAAGTCAAGCACTGATCTCATTTCAATAGATCTGGTAGCTAAACATTGACAACAAAACATGAATTAATTCACATTAGACAAAGTATACACTTTAAATCAGGCTACACAATTTAAGTGCACTTAATCTATAGTAGATTTCCTGAATTCACATAAATGACTCAAAAAACATTTAGTACAAGGTTGCAGTATGTTGTAGGCAGCACTATGTACTATTTTCCTTAATAACCTCGTCTTCGTGTATTATTTCAATCAAAACCAATAGTATATCTGTTCACACCATAGTAACATTTATAGATAAAGATAGAAACAACGTAATGTGTGTGAATATTAGTACACATGTAGAAAACTGATAATCATTACATTCAGCTTCAAAACAGTAGTGCAACCGTGAAATTGTCTCCCTCTGCCTGGACTTTTTATCATTGTATTCACAGGAATGTCCCTGTATTGATGTGTAATTTTGTTATTATTGTTGCAATAAAAGAAATTGACGCAGACCGAGTGGCGCCGCCATTTTACGAGCTCGTGAACGAATTCAGAAATCTCAAGTACATATATTCTTTAGAAAGTTTAAACGTGCTATTACATACCTGTAGTAATGAATAGAAACGGACACGAAGGTTATCTTCTTGACTGCACCGTTCTGGCGCTTTCTTTATAATGAAGAATGGTGCGCGTCTGCCCGGAACTTCCTGTTCTTCCACTAACACCGTCCGTGCATTCCGGGATCCTTGGGAAGGTTCTACCCCATTACGTGAGAAGGGGGTCGTAGCCTCTTCCAGGACACATCTCCTTTGCATAGAGTTTATCAAGATGTTGATTGTGAAATGCTATTTCTAGAATATTTTCTGGTCTGTGGAGCAACCAGACGCTGCACATGACACATTTATGAAATTGATTATTCCAGTTACTAATAAGCACTCACCTATTAAGGAAATGACTGTAAAAACTGTTAAATCTCCTTGGATTGATGAGGAAGTGAACAATTGTATGGGTTGAGAGGGATGAGGCAAAAGGTATGGCAAATAAGTCTGGCAGGCCAACCGATTGGCAAATGTACTGCAAATTAAGAAAGCGTGTGACTAAACTAAATAAAAATAAACTATACTATGAAACCAAGATAAATTATATAAAGAATTATAGTAAAAAGCTTTGGAGCACATTCAACAAAATTCTGGGGAAAAAAGACAACTCAGCTCCTTCATACATTGAATCAGATGTCTCATTCATCACAAAACCCACTGATATTGCCAAGATAAACAAACTTAGGGATGACATGCCAGCAACAAACGCTGACACTACACATCCAAGTATATCTGACCAAATTATGAAAGACAAGAAATGTACTTTTGAATTCCGTAAAGTCAGTGTGGAAGAGGTGAAAAAAACGATTGTTGTCTTTCAACAATAAGAAGCCACCGGGGTCTGATAATCTCGGAGCAGCAGGTGTTCTAGAATCAATTTTAGTATTTCAAAATCCAGTGAAGTTAATTTTTCCATGACAGGTACCAAAGCCCTTTGTAGGGTCATGTGAAGGTTTTTGTGGTTAGAGCTTGGGGCCAGTAACTGGCCCCAATCCCTGAGCTGACAAGGTGAACATCTGTTGTTCTGTACAGGGCAGTTAACCCACAATGACCCCAATAGACCGTCATTGTAAATAATAATTTGTACTTAACTGACTTGCCTCATCAAATAAAGTTTTTTTTTTTTATGGTATAAAAGGTGTTTTTCTGGAGTTTGATAAAGGTGTTATATAAAGGTGGTATGAAATGTGTTATATCTGGAGTTGAATAAAGGTGTTATATAAAGGTGGTATAAAAGGTGTTTTTCTGGAGTTTGATAAAGGTGGTATGAAGGAAAAAGGAAACCACACACTGCTCTTGGTAGTATCACTGATATTTAATAAGCTTTACGTATCGGCCTCACCACCTCCGTCAGAGCTATTGTGAATTTTTTTAAATTAGCACCCTTATGTAGACCTAGCCCCACCCACATCAGTTCCACACATCGAAAGGGGTCGGAGGCAAAGGAAAAACAAATAAGTGCTACCAAATATAACAATATGCATTTCACAAACACTATAAACACACATACACTATAAATAAGACGCATTAAACACGTCTGTAAAACCACAATGAGGACATAGCAAGTTTTCATTAATCATTGGGTACATCGTACGAAAAACATCAGAGTAATCTTAATAAATAGGCACAAAATTCATGTTCAAATTCACAACATAACATACATAGGCATTTCATCATTAAGTCCTTTAGGAAATAATGTTTGGAGGGTGAAACTCCCAAAACATTCA
>NC_052313.1:59535272-59576351 GCF_016432855.1 Salvelinus namaycush | reverse complement strand
GAGCGTACAGTTTATCATCAGGCCTTGGGGATTTTTAATGTTCCTGTTTTTGCTGTTTGTCATTTTCCCTGTCTGACATCACAATGAACCCTCCCAGCCTCTCAACCACAGCCCTTTGTTGCTCTTCTCTCCCAGGGAGATGTTATAAAATGGCGGCCGGAAGGGAGAGAAGTCTAGTCCTGTCACTGAGGAGAGAGAGAAGACTCTCTAATGGTTACCCTCCTGTTAACTATAGTCTAGTCCTGTCACTGAGGAGAGAGAGGAGACTCTCTGTTACCCTCCTGTTAACTATAGTCTAGTCCTGTCACTGAGGAGAGAGAGGAGACTCTCTGTTACCCTCCTGTTAACTATAGTCTAGTCCTGTCACTGAGGAGAGAGAGAAGATTCTCTGTTACCCTCCTGTTAACTATAGTCTAGTCCTGTCACTGAGGAGAGAGAGGAGACTCTCTCTGTTACCCTCCTGTTAACTATAGTCTAGTCCTGTCACTGAGGAGAGAGAGAAGACTCTCTGTTTCCCTCCTGTTAACTATAGTCTAGTCCTGTCACTGAGGAGAGAGAGAAGATTCTCTGTTACCCTCCTGTTAACTATAGTCTAGTCCTGTCACTGAGGAGAGAGAGGAGACTCTCTCTGTTACCCTCCTGTTAACTATAGTCTAGTCCTGTCACTGAGGAGAGAGAGAAGACTCTCTGTTTCCCTCCTGTTAACTATAGTCTAGTCCTGTCACTGAGGAGAGAGAGAAGTCTCTCTGTTACCCTCCTGTTAACTATAGTCTAGTCCTGTCACTGAGGAGAGAGAGAAGTCTCTCTGTTACCCTCCTGTTAACTATAGTCTAGTCCTGTCACTGAGGAGAGAGAGGAGATCTCTGTTACCCTCCTGTTAACTATAGTCTAGTCCTGTCACTGAGGAGAGAGAGAAGACTCTCTGTTTCCCTCCTGTTAACTATAGTCTAGTCCTGTCACTGAGGAGAGAGAGAAGACTCTCTGTTTCCCTCCTGTTAACTATAGTCTAGTCCTGTCACTGAGGAGAGAGAGGAGACTCTCTGTTACCCTCCTGTTAACTATAGTCTAGTCCTGTCACTGAGGAGAGAGAGAAGACTCTCTGTTTCCCTCCTGTTAACTATAGTCTAGTCCTGTCACTGAGGAGAGAGAGAAGACTCTCTAATGGTTACCCTCCTGTTAACTATAGTCTAGTCCTGTCACTGAGGAGAGAGAGAAGACTCTCTGTTACCCTCCTGTTAACTATAGTCTAGTCCTGTCACTGAGGAGAGAGAGGAGACTCTCTGTTACCCTCCTGTTAACTATAGTCTAGTCCTGTCACTGAGGAGAGAGAGGAGACTCTCTGTTACCCTCCTGTTAACTATAGTCTAGTCCTGTCACTGAGGAGAGAGAGAAGACCCCCTGTTACCCTCCTGTTAACTATAGTCTAGTCCTGTCACTGAGGAGAGAGAGAAGACTCTCTCTGTTACCCTCCTGTTAACTATAGTCTAGTCCTGTCACTGAGGAGAGAGAGAAGACTCTCTAATGGTTACCCTCCTGTTAACTATAGTCTAGTCCTGTCACTGAGGAGAGAGAGGAGACTCTCTGTTACCCTCCTGTTAACTATAGTCTAGTCCTGTCACTGAGGAGAGAGAGAAGTCTCTCTGTTACCCTCCTGTTAACTATAGTCTAGTCCTGTCACTGAGGAGAGAGAGGAGACTCTCTGTTACCCTCCTGTTAACTATAGTCTAGTCCTGTCACTGAGGAGAGAGAGAAGTCTCTCTGTTACCCTCCTGTTAACTATAGTCTAGTCCTGTCACTGAGGAGAGAGAGAAGTCTCTCTGTTACCCTCCTGTTAACTATAGTCTAGTCCTGTCACTGAGGAGAGAGAGAAGTCTCTCTGTTACCCTCCTGTTAACTATAGTCTAGTCCTGTCACTGAGGAGAGAGAGGAGACTCTCTGTTACCCTCCTGTTAACTATAGTCTAGTCCTGTCACTGGTCAGAACCTTTTCTCTTCCACATATGGACACATAACTTCATCAAACCATTTGGTGCTTTCAGAACATTCTAGAACATTCCTTTTTATAAAGGAACTATTATCGTCTATTTATGTAGTGTTTTCAACGTTGTTGATTGGTTTTCCCATCATTCTTTTCTTTCAAGAAAAGGTCATCGTATTAAATCAGTGGCCAGTTAGAAGCCTTTCGCCAGCGTCGATTGGTATGCGACTCTGATAGCCAGCGTTGATTGGTAGGCAACTCTAATAGCCAGCGTTGATTGGTAGGGGACTCTGGAAGCCAGCGTCGATTGGTAGGCGACTCTGATAGCCAGCGTCGATTGGTATGCGACTCTGATAGCCAGCGTTGATTGGTAGGCAACTCTAATAGCCAGCGTTGATTGGTAGGGGACTCTGGAAGCCAGCGTCGATTGGTAGGCGACTCTGATAGCCAGCGTCGATTGGTATGCGACTCTGATAGCCAGCGTTGATTGGTAGGCAACTCTAATAGCCAGCGTTGATTGGTAGGGGACTCTGGAAGCCAGCGTCGATTGGTAGGCGACTCTGGAAGCCAGTGTTGATTGGTAGGCAACTCTAATAGCCAGCGTTGATTGGTAGGGGACTCTGGAAGCCAGCGTCGATTGGTAGGCGACTCTGGAAGCCAGCATCGATTGGTAGGGGACTCTGGAAGCCAGCGTCGATTGGTAGGCCACTCTGGAAGCCAGCGTCGATTGGTAGGGGACTCTGATAGCCAGCGTCGATTGGTAGGCAACTCTGATAGCCAGCGTCGATTGGTAGGCGACTCTGGAAGCCAGCGTTGATTGGTAGGGGACTCTGATAGCCAGCGTCGATTGGTAGGCGACTCTGATAGCCAGCGTCGATTGGTAGGGAACTCTGATAGCCAGCGTTGATTGGTAGGGGACTCTGGAAGCCAGCGTTGATTGGTAGGGGACTCTGATAGCCAGCGTCGATTGGTAGGGAACTCTGATAGCCAGCGTTGATTGGTAGGGGACTCTGGAAGCCAGCGTCGATTGGTAGGGGACTCTGATAGCCAGCGTCGATTGGTAGGCGACTCTGGAAGCCAGCGTCGATTGGTAGGGGACTCTGATAGCCAGCGTCGATTGGTAGGGGACTCTGATAGCCAGCGTCGATTGGTAGGCGACTCTGGAAGCCAGCGTTGATTGGTAGGGGACTCTGGAAGCCAGCGTCGATTGGTAGGGGACTCTGATAGCCAGCGTCGATTGGTAGGCGACTCTGATAGCCAGCGTCGATTGGTAGGGGACTCTGGAAGCCAGCGTCGATTGGTAGGGGACTCTGGAAGCCAGCGTCGATTGGTAGGGGACTCTGATAGCCAGCGTCGATTGGTAGGGGACTCTGATAGCCAGCATCGAGTGGTATGCGACTCTGGAAGCCAGCTTCGATTGGTAGGCGACTCTGATAGCCAGCGTCGACTGGTAGGCGACTATGGTAGCCAGCGTCGATTGTCGGGCGACTCTGATAGCCAGCATCGATTGTCGGGCGACTCTGATAGCCATTATCGATTGTCGGGCGACTCTGATAGCCAGCATCGATTGTCGGGCGACTCTGATAGCCATTATCGATTGTCGGGCGACTCTGATAGCCAGCATCGATTGTCGGGCGACTCTGATAGCCAACGTCGATTGTCGGGCGACTCTGATAGCCAGCATCGATTGTCGGGCGACTCTGATAGCCAGCATCGATTGTCGGGCGACTCTGATAGCTAGCTTCTGGTGGGAGGAGAGAAAGAGAACACGACCCGAAAACGTGACAAAAATTACAACGCTCGGCTTGCGTCTTTATCAGATGGCCTCAGTGAAAAGACCCGTGGTCTTAAAATAGATCCTGTTAGTTATATTACCTTAAGTGCTGCACTCGTCTGGTACGGAAGGGGGGGTAGAGGAGTTGGGGGGAGGGGTTAATGTAGCCTGTTAGAGCCGTCGCTCCTGAGGGGATGACGCAAAGGCCCCACAAACACTCTCTTGTCCCAGCCACCCTCCCTTGTCCTCCCACTGTGTCCTCCTCTGTGTCCTTGCGCTCCGGGACCCAGTCCCATAAAGACACGCAGCCAGAGAGTCTCATTCACAAAGGAACAGCAGAGTGCACTCACCATAATTAACAATTATGACAGGGAAAAACTCAGCCAAAAGTCAATCCACTTATTCTCTGGTAGTGGAAATGGGAGGAAGGGGGAAGGAGGAAGGGGGGAGGGGAAGGAGGAAGGTGGAAGGAGGATGGAGGAGGGAGGAAGGAGGAAGGTGAAGGGGAGGAGGAAGGGATGAGGAAGAGGAGAGGAGGAAAAAGGGGAGGAAGGGGAAGGAGATGGAAGGAAGGGGAATGAAAGAGAAGGGAGAGGGAGAGGGAGGAGGAAGGAGAAGGGGGAGGAGAAGGAAGGAAGGGGGGGGGGGGGGATAGGGGGGAAGGAGGGAGGAGAAGGGAGGAAGGGGAGGGAGAAGGGGGGAAGAGAGGAGGGGAGAGAAGAGAGGGGGAAGGAGAGAAGAGGAGGAGAGGAAGGAGAGGAGAGGGAGGGAAAAGGAGGATAGGGAAGGGGGGGAAAGAAGGGGGAGGAGAAGGGGAGGAAAGGAGAAGGCAGTGATGTAGGAAAAATATATTGCGCTACCAATACAGATTCATTCATGGATATTTTAAACTTGGACGTATTTAAAAGGTCCTTGTGTCGTTGATATCTTGCAGACGTTATGAGTTTTAATGAAGCGTCGTAGTAGCCACCTCTTCCCTGTGCTTTTCCATATTCAACAAACAAGGAGCTGCTCTCTAACTGTGGTCTATAGGACTAGTTAACAGGTTTAGTTACTACTACTACTACATAGCTGTTCTCTAACTGTGATCTATAGGACTAGTTAACAGGTTTAGTGTCTACTACTACGGAGCTGTTCTCTAACTGTGATCTATAGGACTAGTTAACAGGTTTAGTTTCTACTACTACGGAACTGTTCTCTAACTGTGATCTATAGGACTAGTTAACAGGTTTAGTTTACTACTACTACTACTACAGAGCTGTTCTCTAACTGTGATCTATAGGACTAGTTAACAGGTTTAGTTACTACTACTACTACGGAGCTGTTCTCTAACTGTGGTCTATAGGACTAGTTAACAGGTTTAGTTTCTACTACTACGGAACTGTTCTCTAACTGTGATCTATAGGACTAGTTAACAGGTTTAGTTACTACTACTACTACTACAGAGCTGTTCTCTAACTGTGATCTATAGGACTAGTTAACAGGTTTAGTTACTACTACTACTACGGAGCTGTTCTCTAACTGTGGTCTATAGGACTAGTTAACAGGTTTAGTTTCTACTACTACAGAGCTGTTCTCTAACTGTGATCTATAGGACTAGTTAACAGGTTTGTTACTACTACTACTACTACTACGGAGCTGTTCTCTAACTGTGATCTATAGGACTAGTTAACAGGTTTAGTTACTACTACTACTACTACAGAGCTGTTCTCTAACTGTGATCTATAGGACTAGTTAACAGGTTTAGTTACTACTACTACTACGGAGCTGTTCTCTAACTGTGATATATAGGACTAGTTAACAGGTTTAGTTACTACTACTACTACGGAGCTGTTCTCTAACTGTGGTCTATAGGACTAGTTAACAGGTTTAGTTACTACTACTACTACTACAGAGCTGTTCTCTAACTGTGATCTATAGGACTAGTTAACAGGTTTAGTTACTACTCTACTACTACGAGCTGTTCTCTAACTGTGATATATAGGACTAGTTAACAGGTTTAGTTACTACTACTACTACGGAGCTGTTCTCTAACTGTGGTCTATAGGACTAGTTAACAGGTTTAGTTACTACTACTACTACTACAGAGCTGTTCTCTAACTGTGATCTATAGGACTAGTTAACAGGTTTAGTTACTACTACTACTACTACAGAGCTGTTCTCTAACTGTGATCTATAGGACTAGTTAACAGGTTTAGTTACTACTACTACTACGGAGCTGTTCTCTAACTGTGATCTATAGGACTAGTTAACAGGTTTAGTTTCTACTACTACTACAGAGCTGTTCTCTAACTGTGATATATAGGACTAGTTAACAGGTTTAGTGTCTACTACTACTACAGAGCTGTTCTCTAACTATGATCTATAGGACTAGTTAACAGGTTTAGTTTCTACTACTACTACGGAGCTGTTCTCTAACTGTGATATATAGGACTAGTTAACAGGTTTAGTTACTACTACTACTACGGAGCTGTTCTCTAACTGTGATATATAGGACTAGTTAACAGGTTTAGTGTCTACTACTACTACAGAGCTGTTCTCTAACTATGATCTATAGGACTAGTTAACAGGTTTAGTTTCTACTACTATGGCAAAGACATGACACAGGAAAAAAAGGGCATTATAAAATACATTTTTATTGGATTTTGACACAGGAGTAATTTACCGTCAAAGTGGTGGGGGGGAAGTGACCAAACTTCCCTCCACGAGTTCCAGAACTCTCCATCAACTGATAAACAGACCAACATCCTCTAACCCCAACGTCACATTGTCCTGGATCAATCAACCGGCCGGCCGGACCTTGTTTAACCTCTGCTAGGACCCTAACTAACCCCCCCTCCTCTCCATCCTCCACCCCACCAACAGTCATAGATCACCTTATCCAAACTGTGTGTCTCAGGGGATACATTGAAATACCATGTTAACGTGCCAAACCATGACCAGGTATGAAGTCTCTTTCATGTGTTGGAGAAGAATCTCTTCTACTCTCAGGACTCTGGGGTCTGACAAGGTTGTTTCTAGGACTTCCAGACAGACAGACAGACAGACAGACAGACAGACAGACAGACAGACAGACAGACAGACAGACACAGAGACAGAGACAGAGACACACAGAGAGAGAGAGAGAGAGAGAGAGAGAGAGAGAGAGAGAGAGAGAGGCAGGGAGGAAGAGAGAGAGAGAGGCAGGGAGGGAGAGAGAGAGGCAGGGAGGGAGAGAGAGAGGCAGGGAGGAAGAGAGAGAAAGAGGCAGGGAGAGAGAGAGAGAGGCAGGGAGGAAGAGAGAGAGAGAGGCAGGGAGGGAGAGAGAGAGGCAGGGAGGGAGAGAGAGAGGCAGGGGGGAGAGAAATTGAAATACCATGTTAACGTGCCAAACCATGACCAGGTATGAACAAGTCTCTTTCATGTGTTGGAGAAGAATCTCTTCTACTCTCAGGACTCTGGGGTCTGACAAGGTTGTTTCTAGGACAGACAGACAGACAGACAGACAGACAGACAGACAGACAGACAGACAGACAGACAGACAGACAGACAGACAGACAGACAGACAGACAGACAGACAGACAGACAGACAGACAGACAGACAGACAGACAGACAGACAGACAGACAGACAGACAGACAGACAGACAGAGAGAGAGAGAGAGAGAGAGAGAGAGAGAAATAGAGAGATTAAATGAAGGACCTGTAGATAAGGACTACGTATCCCTCCTTCCCTCCTGTAGCAGGAGATGGCTTGTAATCAGCTGTGATCTGATCAGTTTCCTGTTTTAACCCGAGGAGATAATGGGGCATTCTGGGAGCCGGACTCCTGTGTCCCGTCAGAGCACTTAAACGTAGTTCCTCTACATGACACAGACGGATATCTGGGACGAGGAGATGAGACTGACTCTGATGAAGATTGGCATCTTGTAATGTAGCAGAGACATCACCTGTCTCTGAATAGAAGACTCAGGGACATGTCTCCCTTTCCTAAACTCCTAATGTAGCAGAGACATCTCATATCTCTGGATAGAAGACTCAGGGACATGTCTCCCTTTCCTAACCTCCTAATGTAGCAGAGACATCACCTATCTCTGGATAGAAGACTCAGGGACATGTCTCCCTTTCCTAACCTCCTAATGTAGCAGAGACATCCCCTATCTCTGGATAGAAGAATCAGGGACATGTCTCCCTTTCCTAACCTCCTAATGTAGCAGAGACATCACCTGTCTCTGGATAGAAGACTCAGGGACATGTCTCCATTTCCTAACCTCCTAATGTAGCAGAGACATCACCTGTCTCTGGATAGAAGACTCAGGGACATGTCTCCCTTTCCTAACCTCCTAATGTAGCAGAGACATCACCTGTCTCTGGATAGAAGACTCAGGGACATGTCTCCCTTTCCTAACCTCCTAATGTACAGAGACATCACCTGTCTCTGGATAGAAGACTCAGGGACATGTCTCCCTTTCCTAACCTCCTAATGTAGCAGAGACATCACATGTCTCTGGATAGAAGACTCAGGGACATGTCTCCCTTTCCTAACCTCCTAATGTAGCAGAGACATCTCATATCTCTGGATAGAAGACTCAGGGACATGTCTCCCTTTCCTCACCTCCAAATGTAGCAGAGACATCACCTGTCTCTGGATAGAAGACTCAGGGACATGTCTCCCTTTCCTAACCTACTAATGTAGCAGAGATATCACCTGTCTCTGGATAGAAGACTCAGGGACATGTCTCCCTTTCCTAACCTCCTAATGTAGCAGAGACATCACCTGTCTCTGGATAGAAGACTCCGGGACATGTCTCCCTTTCCTAACCTCCTAATGTAGCAGAGACATCACCTGTCTCTGGATAGAAGACTCCGGGACATGTCTCCCTTTCCTAACCTCCTAATGTAGCAGAGACATCACCTGTCTCTGGATAGAAGACTCAGGGACATGTCTCCCTTTCCTCACCTCCTAATGTAGCAGAGACATCACCTGTCTCTGGACAGAAGACTCAGGGACATGTCTCCCTTTCCTAACCTCCTAATGTAGTAGAGACATCACCTGTCTCTGAATAGAAGACTCAGGGACATGTCTCCCTTTCCTAACCTCCTCCTCAGAGATGTTTTGATGGGATGAAACAGAGATGTTTTGATGGGATGAAACAGTAGTGTAACGAACGGAGCAGGACTGTCACATCTGTTACCAGTCGTGTTTTCTTTCCTTCAAAACCCTCCCCTGTGAGTCCCATTGTAGGACTCTTTCTGACAGGGGGGTGTTTGGGGAAGGGCAGGGTAGAGGAGGGGGTGGGGGGGGGTTGGCTGTCGAGTCTGAGACGGGGACTTGACATGACACTGCATGGATGCCCCCCCATACCTCCTCTGTGACCCCCCTGGTTCCATCCCAGGACCCCGTCAAGACTGAAAACAGTCACAACAAGTCTGATCTACCCCAGAGCAGAGCCTTGGTATTCACAGGATCTATTCAATTCCAAGACTGTGAAAGAGAACAAGATGATAAAGAGAACAAGATGATAAAATGAACAAGAGAGAGAGAGAGGGGCAGGGAGAGAGAGAGGCAGGGAGAGAGAGAGGCAGGGAGGGAGAGAGAGAGGCAGGGAGGGAGAGAGAGAGAGAGGCAGGGAGGGAGAGAGAGAGAGAGAAGAGAGCGGGGAGAGAGAGAGGAGAGAAGGGAGGAGAGAGAGAGGAGAGAGAGGAGAGAGACAGGGAGGAGAGAGGAGAGAGAGAGAGAGGCGCAGGGAGGGGAGAGAGGCAGGGGGGAGAGAGAGGGGGCAGAGGGAAGGGGGGAGGAAGAGAGGAGGGGGGAGGAGGCAGGAGTGGATAAACTAAACTGTA
This sequence comes from Salvelinus namaycush, assembly GCF_016432855.1. NCBI lineage: Eukaryota > Metazoa > Chordata > Actinopteri > Salmoniformes > Salmonidae > Salvelinus > Salvelinus namaycush. Next base: position 59,566,779 of record NC_052313.1, on the reverse strand, counting down.
TGTAGATAAACTAAACTGTACGTAGATAAACTAAACTGTATATAGATAAACTAAACTGTACGTAGATAAACTAAACTGTAGGATAAACTAAACTGTACGTAGATAAACTAAACTGTACGTAGATAAACTAAACTGTAGGATAAACTAAACTGTATATAGATAAACTAAACTGTATGTTGATAAACTAAACTGTATGTAGATAAACTAAACTGTACGTAGATAAACTAAACTGTATATAGATAAACTAAACTGTATATAGATAAACTAAACTGTATATAGATAAACTAAACTGTATGTTGATAAACTAAACTGTATATAGATAAACTAAACTGTATGTTGATAAACTGTACTGTATATAGATAAACTAAACTGTATGTTGATAAACTAAACTGTATGTTGATAAACTAAACTGTATATAGATAAACTAAACTGTATGTTGATAAACTGTACTGTATATAGATAAACTAAACTGTATGTTGATAAACTAAACTGTATGTAGATAAACTAAACTGTACGTAGATAAACTAAACTGTATGTAGATAAACTAAACTGTATGTAGATAAACTAAACTGTATGTAGATAAACTAAACTGTATATAGATAAACTAAACTGTATGTAGATAAACTAAACTGTATATAGATAAACTAAACTGTATGTAGATAAACTAAACTGTATATAGATAAACTAAACTGTACTGTATGTAGATAAACTAAACTGTATGTAGATAAACTAAACTGTATGTAGATAAACTAAACTGTATGTAGATAAACTAAACTGTATGTAGATAAACTAAACTGTATGTAGATAAACTAAACTGTATATAGATAAACTAAACTGTATGTAGATAAACTAAACTGTATATAGATAAACTAAACTGTATGTAGATAAACTAAACTGTATATAGATAAACTAAACTGTATGTAGATAAACTAAACTGTATATAGATAAACTAAACTGTATGTTGATAAACTAAACTGTATGTAGATAAACTAAACTGTACTGTATGTAGATAAACTAAACTGTATATAGATAAACTAAACTGTATGTAGATAAACTAAACTGTACGTAGATAAACTAAACTGTATATAGATAAACTAAACTGTATATAGATAAACTAAACTGTATGTAGATAAACTAAACTGTATGTAGATAAACTAAACTGTATATAGATAAACTAAACTGTATATAGATAAACTAAACTGTATGTTGATAAACTAAACTGTATGTAGATAAACTAAACTGTACTGTATGTAGATAAACTAAACTGTATGTAGATAAACTGTACTGTATATAGATAAACTAAACTGTATGTAGATAAACTAAACTGTACTGTATGTAGATAAACTAAACTGTATGTAGATAAACTGTACTGTATGTAGATAAACTAAACTGTATGTAGATAAACTGTACTGTATGTAGATAAACTAAACTGTATGTAGATAAACTGTACTGTATGTAGATAAACTAAACTGTATGTAGATAAACTAAACTGTATGTAGATAAACTAAACTGTATGTAGATAAACTGTACTGTATGTAGATAAACTAAACTGTATGTAGATAAACTGTACTGTATGTAGATAAACTAAACTGTATATAGATAAACTAAACTGTACGTAGATAAACTAAACTGTATGTAGATAAACTAAACTGTATGTAGATAAACTAAACTGTATGTAGATAAACTAAACTGTATGTAGATAAACTAAACTGTATGTAGATAAACTAAACTGTATGTTGATAAACTAAACTGTAGGATAAACTAAACTGTACGTAGATAAACTAAACTGTAGGATAAACTAAACTGTACGTAGATAAACTAAACTGTAGGATAAACTAAACTGTACGTAGATAAACTAAACTGTATGTTGATAAACTAAACTGTACGTAGATAAACTAAACTGTATGTAGATAAACTAAACTGTAGGATAAACTAAACTGTACGTAGATAAACTAAACTGTATGTTGATAAACTAAACTGTACGTAGATAAACTAAACTGTATGTAGATAAACTAAACTGTAGGATAAACTAAACTGTACGTAGATAAACTAAACTGTATGTAGATAAACTAAACTGTAGGATAAACTAAACTGTACGTAGATAAACTAAACTGTATGTAGATAAACTAAACTGTAGGATAAACTAAACTGTACGTAGATAAACTAAACTGTATGTAGATAAACTAAACTGTATGTTGATAAACTAAACTGTATGTAGATAAACTAAACTGTATATAGATAAACTAAACTGTATATAGATAAACTAAACTGTATGTAGATAAACTAAACTGTATGTAGATAAACTAAACTGTATGTAGATAAACTAAACTGTATGTAGATAAACTAAACTGTATGTTGATAAACTAAACTGTATGTTGATAAACTAAACTGTACTGTATGTTGATAAACTAAACTGTATGTTGATAAACTAAACTGTATGTAGATAAACTAAACTGTATGTAGATAAACTAAACTGTATATAGATAAACTAAACTGTATGTTGATAAACTAAACTGTATATAGATAAACTAAACTGTATGTAGATAAACTAAACTGTATATAGATAAACTAAACTGTATGTAGATAAACTAAACTGTATGTAGATAAACTAAACTGTATGTTGATAAACTAAACTGTATGTTGATAAACTAAACTGTATGTAGATAAACTAAACTGTATGTTGATAAACTAAACTGTATGTAGATAAACTAAACTGTATGTTGATAAACTAAACTGTATGTAGATAAACTAAACTGTATGTTGATAAACTAAACTGTATGTAGATAAACTAAACTGTATGTAGATAAACTAAACTGTATGTTGATAAACTAAACTGTATGTTGATAAACTAAACTGTATGTAGATAAACTAAACTGTATGTTGATAAACTAAACTGTATGTAGATAAACTAAACTGTATATAGATAAACTAAACTGTACGTAGATAAACTAAACTGTATATAGATAAACTAAACTGTATGTTGATAAACTAAACTGTATGTAGATAAACTAAACTGTATGTTGATAAACTAAACTGTATATAGATAAACTAAACTGTATGTTGATAAACTAAACTGTATGTTGATAAACTAAACTGTATGTAGATAAACTAAACTGTATATAGATAAACTAAACTGTACGTAGATAAACTAAACTGTATATAGATAAACTAAACTGTATATAGATAAACTAAACTGTATGTAGATAAACTAAACTGTATGTTGATAAACTAAACTGTACTGTATGTAGATAAACTAAACTGTATATAGATAAACTAAACTGTATGTTGATAAACTAAACTGTATGTTGATAAACTAAACTGTATGTTGATAAACTAAACTGTATGTTGATAAACTAAACTGTATGTTGATAAACTAAACTGTATATAGATAAACTAAACTGTATGTTGATAAACTAAACTGTATATAGATAAACTAAACTGTATGTTGATAAACTGTACTGTATATAGATAAACTAAACTGCATATAGATAAACTAAACTGTACTGTATGTAGATAAACTAAACTGTATGTAGATAAACTAAACTGTATGTAGATAAACTAAACTGTATGTTGATAAACTAAACTGTATATAGATAAACTAAACTGTATATAGATAAACTAAACTGTATGTAGAATGAGAACATGTTGATAAAAGACTTTCTATAATGACAGCACAACTACAAAAACATTAGACATTAAATTGTTTAAATAATATAATTTATTCGATTTCAGCATTGTTTCTTTTTAAAGACATCAAAAATAAATAAAGATTTAGTAAGATTTAGTAAGGGCTCTCTGTTGTCAAACTGATGTGTAACTTCTACCGTTATTGTCTGTCTAAAATGTATTTCTTCATATTATATACAGATACATATTATTATTATATACAGATACATATTATTATTATATACAAATATATGTATTATTATATCATATTATATACAGATACACGTCACACAAAACACTGTACAATGCTGTTGACAACAAATAAATACATACATTTCGGACTGTAACCCACGGAATAACCCAGTAAGGCTGTATATAGACAGACCTTTAGTAATAACCCAGTAAGGCTGTATATAGACAGACCTTTAGTAATAACCCAGTAAGGCTGTATATAGACAGACCTTTAGTAATAACCCAGTAAGGCTGTATATAGACAGACCTTTAGTAATAACCCAGTAAGGCTGTATATAGACAGGCCTTTAGTAATAACCCAGTAAGGCTGTATATAGACAGGCCTTTAGTAATAACCCAGTAAGGCTGTATATAGACAGACCTTTAGTAATAACCCAGTAAGGCTGTATATAGACAGACCTTTAGTAATAACCCAGTAAGGCTGTATATAGACAGACCTTTAGTAATAACCCAGTAAGGCTGTATATAGACAGACCTTTAGTAATAACCCAGTAAGGCTGTATATAGACAGACCTTTAGTAATAACCCAGTAAGGCTGTATATAGACAGACCTTTAGTAATAACCCAGTAAGGCTGTATATAGACAGACCTTTAGTAATAACCCAGTAAGGCTGTATATAGACAGACCTTTAGTAATAACCCAGTAAGGCTGTATATAGACAGACCTTTAGTAATAACCCAGTAAGGCTGTATATAGACAGGCCTTTAGTAATAACCCAGTAAGGCTGTATATAGACAGACCTTTAGTAATAACCCAGTAAGGCTGTATATAGACAGACCTTTAGTAATAACCCAGTAAGGCTGTATATAGACAGACCTTTAGTAATAACCCAGTAAGGCTGTATATAGACAGACCTTTAGTAATAACCCAGTAAGGCTGTATATAGACAGACCTTTAGTAATAACCCAGTAAGGCTGTATATAGACAGACCTTTAGTAATAACCCAGTAAGGCTGTATATAGACAGACCTTTAGTAATAACCCAGTAAGGCTGTATATAGACAGGCCTTTAGGAATAACCCAGTAAGGCTGTATATAGACAGACCTTTAGTAATAACCCAGTAAGGCTGTATATAGACAGACCTTTAGTAATAACCCAGTAAGGCTGTATATAGACAGACCTTTAGTAATAACCCAGTAAGGCTGTATATAGACAGACCTTTAGTAATAACCCAGTAAGGCTGTATATAGACAGACCTTTAGTAATAACCCAGTAAGGCTGTATATAGACAGGCCTTTAGTAATAACCCAGTAAGGCTGTATATAGACAGACCTTTAGTAATAACCCAGTAAGGCTGTATATAGACAGACCTTTAGTAATAACCCAGTAAGGCTGTATATAGACAGACCTTTAGTAATAACCCAGTAAGGCTGTATATAGACAGGCCTTTAGTAATAACCCAGTAAGGCTGTATATAGACAGGCCTTTAGTAATAACCCAGTAAGGCTGTATATAGACAGACCTTTAGTAATAACCCAGTAAGGCTGTATATAGACAGACCTTTAGTAATAACCCAGTAAGGCTGTATATAGACAGACCTTTAGTAATAACCCAGTAAGGCTGTATATAGACAGACCTTTAGTAATAACCCAGTAAGGCTGTATATAGACAGGCCTTTAGGAATAACCCAGTAAGGCTGTATATAGACAGACCTTTAGTAATAACCCAGTAAGGCTGTATATAGACAGACCTTTAGTAATAACCCAGTAAGGCTGTATATAGACAGACCTTTAGTAATAACCCAGTAAGGCTGTATATAGACAGACCTTTAGTAATAACCCAGTAAGGCTGTATATAGACAGGCCTTTAGTAATAACCCAGTAAGGCTGTATATAGACAGGCCTTTAGTAATAACCCAGTAAGGCTGTATATAGACAGGCCTTTAGTAATAACCCAGTAAGGCTGTATATAGACAGACCTTTAGTAATAACCCAGTAAGGCTGTATATAGACAGGCCTTTAGGAATAACCCAGTAAGGCTGTATATAGACAGACCTTTAGTAATAACCCAGTAAGGCTGTATATAGACAGGCCTTTAGTAATAACCCAGTAAGGCTGTATATAGACAGGCCTTTAGTAATAACCCAGTAAGGCTGTATATAGACAGACCTTTAGTAATAACCCAGTAAGGCTGTATATAGACAGACCTTTAGTAATATCCTAGTAACCGCTGTAGACGTTATGACATAGGTCACCATTTAAAACCAAAAGCATGTAATTAAAGCCATTAAACTACTACATTTTACTATAAATACTTTGCTGTTTGATTCCTTTCAGGTAGATTTTATATCATTAAATACAAATCAGGTTTGTATACCCAACATTGCATTAATCAAAGTGACCTGCGTGTATTGTATTGTACAGTGCTGTAAATCGACTACCTATTTCTGTAGGTTTTCTACTCAACATGGTAAATAGAGTATTGTTTTTTGAAAGGATATTTTAAAATGTTTGAAATAACCTCTTATGATAAGCTGCTGTCTATACTCGGATATAATTCACAGTAACAGTGTTGTGTGGGGGAAAAAGCCATTTGAATTCAATACCTTTTTTTTGAGAGCGTCCCTTTCGATTTAAAACAAAACGTTTCTCTCTACGTGTTTGTCCGTGGACGTCGTGGTCAGAAAGTAGCAGGAGATAAAAGGTGTTGAAAGTTGAACCATTCTGGTGTTCCCCACCCGACCGTGAGACACGTGTCATCACTGGAAAATATGAATTGTTGAGTTTGATATAATTTAAAAGCTTACCCTCGGACTCTATTCACACACTGATCTTAACATGCCACATGAGCAACATCTGTTGCCATGTTGTCAGGGTTGTCAAACAATTGAATAATTTTTTTTATTTTTTAAATAATGACATTTTCTTTTATCCTTAACGTCAACGATGTAAAAGCGTGTATTTTTTTCCTCTCCATGTTCCCAGATGTCGTAGCTGAGACCCTCCGTTACGTCATCTGACGGGTTTGTGTTGTGCCTGACATCGTTTGGTTGTTGCTGAAATTATTAAAATAGTTTGACAACCCTGTTGCTTTTAACAAATGATGTCATTTCCTGTCTCATGGTAAGGCAGGATATCTCAACCGTTTGTCTTTTCCAGTCTCGTGGTAAGGAAGGATATCTCAACCGTTTGTAATTTCCTGTCTCATGGTAAGGCAGGATATCTCAACCGTTTGTCTTTCCTGTCTCATGGTAAGGCAGGATATCTCAACCGTTTGTATTTCCTGTCTCATGGTAAGGCAGGATATCTCAACCGTTTGTCTTTCCTGTCTCATGGTAAGGCAGGATATCTCAACCGTTTGTATTTCCTGTCTCATGGTAAGGCAGAATATCTCAACCGTTTGTATTTCCTGTCTCATGGTAAGGCAGGATATCTCAACCGTTTGTATTTCCTGTCTCATGGTAAGGCAGAATATCTCAACCGTTTGTATTTCCTTTCTCATGGTAAGGCAGAATATCTCAACCGTTTGTATTTCCTGTCTCATGGTAAGGCAGAATATCTCAACCGTTTGTCTTTTCCTGTCTCGTGGTAAGGCAGGATATCTCAACCGTTTGTCTTTTCCAGTCTCGTGGTAGGGTAGGGGAGGAAGGGTAGGGAAAGTAAGTCAACTTTATCTCTTTTGGCATTCAGGTCCAAAAAGTCACTTTCTGACCACTTCTACAATGGAAGGTTTCCTTCAAATCAAAAGGGATTCCCCCTTTGTCCATCATCCTGAACCAGTCATATAACAGTACAGTGGACTTCCCCTTTGTCCATCCTCCTGAACCAGTCATATAACAGTACAGTGGACTTCCCCTTTGTCCATCATCCTGAACCAATCATATAACAGTACAGTGGACTTCCCCTTTGTCCATCCTCCTGAACCAGTCATATAACAGTACAGTGGACTTCCCCTTTGTCCATCATCCTGAACCAGTCATATAACAGTACAGTGGACTTCCCCTTTGTCCATCCTCCTGAACCAGTCATATAACAGTACAGTGGACTTCCCCTTTGTCCATCATCCTGAACCAATCATATAACAGTACAGTGGATTTCCCCTTTGTCCATCATCCTGAACCAGTATATAACAGTACAGTGGACTTCCCCTTTGTCCATCCTCCTGAACCAGTATATTGATGATTGATAAATTATTGTCCATCTGCTTATTTGATTAGAGATGTTTAACTGTCTACGATACGTCTCAGAACAGTGTTGCTGTTTGTAACTAAAATAACAGTGACAAACTATTTTCATCTTTATACTCAGAACTATTTCGCTTTCCTGTCATTATTGCATCTGTACGCTGTCTGTCCATTCTGGTTCAATACCATTTCTATCAGATCAAACTATTTTTTTTTAAAGTCTCTGTACATGTCCCAATACGATTACTGCTTTATCCCATTATGACCCAGGGCCATTACATCACAGACTGAGACCAGGGAGACAGAGTTCAGGTCTGATACGTAGCAACATGGCGGTCCGTTCTCCACCGGTGGCACACGTTCAGCAGCAACATTAGTCTCTTATGTCAACGACACTGCACCAATGATGTCCTCTTATCTCCATGCCAACGATTCTGTTCCATCTTCATAATGTCCTCTTATCTCCATGCCAACGATTCTGTTCCATCTTCATAATGTCCTCTTATCTCCATGCCAACGATTCTGTTCCATCTTCATAATGTCCTCTTATCTCCATGCCAACGATTCTGTTCCATCTTCATAATGTCCTCTTATCTCCATGCCAACGATTCTGTTCCATCTTCATAATGTCCTCTTATCTCCATGCCAACGATTCTGTTCCATCTTCATAATGTCCTCTTATCTCCATGCCAACGATTCTGTTCCATCTTCATAATGTCCTCTTATCTCCATGCCAACGATTCTGTTCCATCTTCATAATGTCCTCTTATCTCCATGCCAACGATTCTGTTCCATCTTCATAATGTCCTCTTATCTCCATGCCAACGATTCTGTTCCATCTTCATAATGTCCTCTTATTTATTTATTACCTTTATTTAACTAAGAACAAATTAATATTTACAATGACGGCCTAGGAACAGTGGGTTAACTGGTCTAGGAACAGTGGGTTAACTGGTCTAGGAACAGTGGGTTAACTGGTCTGGGAACAGTGGGTTAACTGGTCTAGGAACAGTGGGTTAACTGGTCTAGGAACAGTGGGTTAACTGGTCTAGGAACAGTGGGTTAACTGGTCTGGGAACAGTGGGTTAACTGGTCTAGGAACAGTGGGTTAACTGGTCTAGGAACAGTGGGTTAACTGCATTGTTCAGGGGCAGAACGATCCCCGAGCCTTGTCGGCTCTGGGATTCGATCTTGCAACCTTTCGGTTACTAGTCCAACACTCTAACCACTAGGCTACCTGCCGCCTCTACACTCTAACCACTAGGCTACCTGCCGCCTCTACACTCTAACCACTAGGCTACCTGCCGCCTCTACACTCTAACCACTAGGCTACACTGCCGCCCCAATAGATGGCATTATATCTCCATGCCATCTATTCTGTTCCATCTTCATAACTCACCATGATGGGGATCAAATCAAAGGGGTTAAATATAAAAACTATTCAAATATGTATTTCAGTCTCTGTCACTTCAGTCCTCTCTTTAGTCTCTTTACGTTCCCAGACGTTCCCGGTTCAAGGTCCGGGGGTTTATTCCAGGATCTCGTGGTTGGGGCTGTCTTCGGGACTAGAGTCCTCCTCAGCCAGAGTATCTCTGCGTGTGAACGTAGCCGCCAGTTGAACGCTGAGCCGCGGTTTGACAGGCGCCATCTCAGACAGTCCGATGTTGTTACGGTTGACCAACGTGGTCTTGTCCATGTTCTCTATACTGTGCTGGGCCAACACCGCGTCCAAGAAGTCATACTTGGGCAACAACTTGCCGCTCTCAAACAGATACTTGGCCAGGTAGGAGAAGGCCACGTTGCCCAGGAAGGAGGCCAACATGGAGACGGTCTTAAAAGGGAATTTCTGCACCACTATGTGCTCCACCTCTCCAGTCAGATGATGGATCCGGTCCTCCAGCTGCCAGCCGGGGTAGTAGATGAAAGGGGGTAGCGAGAGGTAGGGTTCCCCTCCTCCGATCCTCAGGATCAGCCCAAAGACGTAGGCGGCGACGGAACCGTACGTGTTGGTTCCCTTGACGAAGAGAACAGAGATGAGCTGAGGGAAGATGATAACGTAGACCAGGTCGGAGCTCAGGTACCACAGCCCGTACACTGTCCCCGTTAGCAACGCCATCGCCGTGGCCAGGCCGCCGAACACAAAGATGGTGACGCGCATCACCCACACAATCTCGGTGTCCGATGCCTGGGGGGAGGGGTACAACGTTACACACACACACAACACACACCAACACAGAGAACAGTGGCTCAACTGCTTCTATGAAATTTCTGATCTTTTGTGAATGGGATGTAGTAAGTGGTGTTTTTTTTAGTCCCGCCCCCTTCCCAACTCACCGATTGGCGGAAGGCCAGCTGGTAGATGTTCCGAGCGAACATGGAGCTAGCTGATAGGATGGAGGAGTCGGCGGATGACATCACGGCAGCAGAGACCGCCCCCAGGCCGAAGAAGGAGACGAAGGGAGGACAGAGGTACTGGAGGACTATGGGTAATATCATGTCTGCCTGGTCCCTCTCCTTGGGAGGTACAGGTCCATACGCAGTCTGGTTCCAGTCTGAGGAACACCAGAAACACAACATATCGTTTGGAACCTGGAACCACAACTGAATCTAAAGGACTCCGTTTCTCTGGTTCTAGTCTGAGGAACAGGAGGATCAGTACACAACACAGTCAAGAACCCAGAACCAAGAACTTAGAACTTAGAACAAAAAAAAACATGTAGACAGTGGTCAAACTAAGGAACCTACTAAAGAACTACAACTGTGGAAGAACAGCGGTCAAAGGAACCTACTAAAGAACTACAACTGTGGAAGAACAGTGGACAAAGGAACCTACTAAAGAACTACAACTGTGGAAGAACAGCGGTCAAAGAAACCCACTAAAGAACTACAACTGTGGAAGAACAGTGGACAAAGGAACCTACTAAAGAACTGCAACTGTGGAAGAACTTGTGTGTCAGGTTAGAAATACCAATGTGGAACCCGCATAACAGTACAACACTATCGCAGCTTTATAGATGATGACAAACACTCATGTCAGATTAGCTGCTGCTCATCATCACTGGACGTAGTCCTACTGTAACTATATATCACCCCTTAACGTAGCATTTCACCTCCCATCACTGGACATAGTCCTACTGTAACTATATATCATCCCTTAACGTAGCATTTCACCTCCCATCACTGGACATAGTTCTACTGTAACTATATATCATCCCTTAACGTAGCATTTCACCTCCCATCACTGGACATAGTCCTACTGTAACTATATATCATCCCTTAACGTAGCATTTCACCTCCCATCACTGGACATAGTTCTACTGTAACTATATATCATCCCTTAACGTAGCATTTCACCTCCCATCACTGGACATAGTTCTACTGTAACTATATATCATCCCTTAACGTAGCATTTCACCTCCCATCACTGGACATAGTTCTACTGTAACTATATATCATCCCTTAACGTAGCATTTCACCTCCCATCACTGGACATAGTTCTACTGTAACTATATATCACCCCTTAACGTAGCATTTCACCTCCCATCACTGGACATAGTCCTACTGTAACTATATATCATCCCTTAACGTAGCATTTCACCTCACAGTAGGACTATGTCCAGTGATGGAACTATATATCATCCCTTAACGTAGCATTTCACCTCCCATCTCTGGACGCAGTTCTACTGTAACTATATATCATCCCTTAACGTAGCATTTCACCTCCCATCACTGGACATAGTTCTACTGTAACTATATATCACCCCTTAACGTAGCATTTCACCTCCCATCACTGGACATAGTTCTACTGTAACTATATATCACCCCTTAACGTAGCATTTCACCTCCCATCACTGGACATAGTCCTACTGTAACTATATATCATCCCTTAACGTAGCATTTCACCTCCCATCACTGGACATAGTCCTACTGTAACTATATATCATCCCTTAACGTAGCATTTCACCTCCCATCTCTGGACGTAGTTCTACTGTAACTATATATCACCCCTTAACGTAGCATTTCACCTCCCATCACTGGACATAGTCCTACTGTAACTATATATCATCCCTTAACGCGTAGCATTTCACCTCCCATCACTGGACATAGTCCTACTGTAACTATATATCACCCCTTAACGTAGCATTTCACCTCCCATCACTGGATGTAGTCCTACTGTAACTATATATCACCCCTTAATATATAATTTCACCTCCCATCACTGGACATAGTCCTACTGTAATTATATATCACCCCTTAACGTAGCATTTCACCTCCCATCACTGGACATAGTTCTACTGTAACTATATATCACCCCTTAACGTAGCATTTCACCTCCCATCACTGGACATAGTTCTACTGTAACTATATATCACCCCTTAACGTAGCATTTCACCTCCCATCACTGGACATAGTCCTACTGTAACTATATATCATCCCTTAACGTAGCATTTCACCTCCCATCACTGGACGTAGTCCTACTGTAACTATATATCACCCCTTAACGCGTAGCATTTCACCTCCCATCACTGGACATAGTCCTACTGTAACTATATATCACCCCTTAACGTAGCATTTCACCTCCCATCACTGGACATAGTCCTACTGTAACTATATATCATCCCTTAACGTAGCATTTCACCTCACAGTAGGACTATGTCCAGTGATGGAACTATATATCATCCCTTAACGTAGCATTTCACCTCCCATCTCTGGACGCAGTTCTACTGTAACTATATATCATCCCTTAACGTAGCATTTCACCTCCCATCACTGGACATAGTTCTACTGTAACTATATATCACCCCTTAACGTAGCATTTCACCTCCCATCACTGGACATAGTTCTACTGTAACTATATATCACCCCTTAACGTAGCATTTCACCTCCCATCACTGGACATAGTCCTACTGTAACTATATATCATCCCTTAACGTAGCATTTCACCTCCCATCACTGGACATAGTCCTACTGTAACTATATATCATCCCTTAACGTAGCATTTCACCTCCCATCTCTGGACGTAGTTCTACTGTAACTATATATCACCCCTTAACGTAGCATTTCACCTCCCATCACTGGACATAGTTCTACTGTAACTATATATCACCCCTTAACGTAGCATTTCACCTCCCATCACTGGACATAGTTCTACTGTAACTATATATCATCCCTTAACGTAGCATTTCACCTCCCATCACTGGACATAGTTCTACTGTAACTATATATCACCCCTTAACGTAGCATTTCACCTCCCATCACTGGACATAGTTCTACTGTAACTATATATCACCCCTTAACGTAGCATTCACCTCCCATCACTGGACATAGTTCTACTGTAACTATATATCATCCCTTAACGTAGCATTTCACCTCCCATCACTGGACATAGTCCTACTGTAACTATATATCACCCCTTAACGTAGCATTTCACCTCCCATCACTGGACATAGTCCTACTGTAACTATATATCACCCCTTAATGTAGCATTTCACCTCCCATCACTGGACATAGTCCTACTGTAACTATATATCATCCCTTAACGTAGCATTTCACCTCCCATCACTGGACATAGTCCTACTGTAACTATATATCACCCCTTAACGTAGCATTTCACCTCCCATCACTGGACATAGTCCTACTGTAACTATATATCACCCCTTAATGTAGCATTTCACCTCCCATCACTGGACATAGTCCTACTGTAACTATATATCATCCCTTAACGTAGCATTTCACCTCCCATCACTGAACGTTGTCCTACTGTAACTATATATCACCCCTTAACGTAGCTTTCACCTCCCATCACTGGACATAGTCCTACTGTAACTATATATCACCCCTTAACGTAGCATTTCACCTCCCATCACTGGACATAGTCCTACTGTAACTATATATCACCCCTTAACGTAGCATTTCACCTCCCATCACTGGACATAGTTCTACTGTAACTATATATCATCCCTTAACGTAGCATTTCACCTCCCATCACTGGACATAGTTCTACTGTAACTATATATCACCCCTTAACGTAGCATTTCACCTCCCATCACTGGACATAGTTCTACTGTAACTATATATCACCCCTTAACGTAGCATTCACCTCCCATCACTGGACATAGTTCTACTGTAACTATATATCATCCCTTAACGTAGCATTTCACCTCCCATCACTGGACATAGTTCTACTGTAACTATATATCACCCCTTAACGTAGCATTTCACCTCCCATCACTGGACATAGTTCTACTGTAACTATATATCACCCCTTAACGTAGCATTCACCTCCCATCACTGGACATAGTTCTACTGTAACTATATATCATCCCTTAACGTAGCATTTCACCTCCCATCACTGGACATAGTCCTACTGTAACTATATATCACCCCTTAACGTAGCATTTCACCTCCCATCACTGGACATAGTCCTACTGTAACTATATATCATCCCTTAACGTAGCATTTCACCTCCCATCTCTGGACGTAGTTCTACTGTAACTATATATCACCCCTTAACGTAGCATTTCACCTCCCATCACTGGACATAGTTCTACTGTAACTATATATCACCCCTTAACGTAGCATTTCACCTCCCATCACTGGACATAGTTCTACTGTAACTATATATCATCCCTTAACGTAGCATTTCACCTCCCATCACTGGACATAGTTCTACTGTAACTATATATCACCCCTTAACGTAGCATTTCACCTCCCATCACTGGACATAGTTCTACTGTAACTATATATCACCCCTTAACGTAGCATTCACCTCCCATCACTGGACATAGTTCTACTGTAACTATATATCACCCCTTAACGTAGCATTTCACCTCCCATCACTGGACATAGTCCTACTGTAACTATATATCACCCCTTAACGTAGCATTTCACCTCCCATCACTGGACATAGTCCTACTGTAACTATATATCATCCCTTAATGTAGCATTTCACCTCCCATCACTGGACATAGTCCTACTGTAACTATATATCATCCCTTAACGTAGCATTTCACCTCCCATCACTGAACGTTGTCCTACTGTAACTATATATCATCCCTTAACGTAGCATTTCACCTCCCATCACTGAACGTTGTCCTACTGTAACTATATATCATCCCTTAACGTAGCATTTCACCTCCCATTCCTGACTCTGTAACTGAGTGTACAGAGAGTGAATCAGCAGGACTTTGATGCTGGAGTTAAAACCTGGAGATCAAACGTAATTCAGTCCCTTCTGCTTCTCCTCAGATGTAATATTTACAAAGTTCACAGTAGTAGATGGAGAGATGGAGAGAGAGAGACAGAGAGAGACAGAGAGAGAGAGAGACAGAGACAGAGAGAGAGAGAGAGAGAGAGAGAGACAGAGAGAGAGATTGACAGAGAGAGAGGTTGAGAGACAGAGAGAGACATTGAGAGAGAGAGAGAGAGAGAGAGAGAGAGAGAGAGAGAGAGAGAGAGAGAGAGAGAGAGAGAGAGAGAGAGAGAGAGAGATTGAGAGAGAGAGAGAGAGAGAGAGAGATTGAGAGAGACAGAGAGAGAGAGAGAGAGATTGAGAGAGCGACAGAGAGAGAGATTCAGAGAGAGAGAGAGACAGAGAGAGAGAGAGACAGAGAGAGAGAGAGAGTGAGAGATTGAGATGGAGAGAGAGAGAGAGAGAGAGTGAGAGATTGAGATGGAGAGAGAGAGAGAGAGCTTGAGATGGAGAGAGAGAGAGAGAGAGAGATTGAGATGGAGAGAGAGAGAGAGAGAGAGAGAGCTTGAGATGGAGAGAGAGAGAGAGAGGTTGAGAACGATCCTCCATAATGGATGAAGGGACCAGCTGCTGATGTTTTTCTGGAGCTTTCCAGAGATCTGAGGGGAACATGGTTACACCCTGAGGTGTCCCCCGGACCCTCCCCCCCAACGCCCAGCAGGGGGACACACCTCAGGAATACGTGTCATCATTAGGCTACCAGATGAGGAACTCTCAGACGTTTGGGAATGTTAGGACAACAACTAACAACCGTAGATCAACCAACACGACGGAACGAGATGTCCTAGTTAGAACCGTTCATACATAACTGTACCCCAGGTGTGTGTGAGTCCCTGCGTGTCTCACCTGTGGAGGCCCCTATAGCCCCGATCATTACTGAGGGCACGGCCATGACCAGGCACCCTGCAGCGGCGATGAAGGAGAGCACCTGGGCGTACGTAGCTGAAGAGGCAGAGAGAACTCGTTGAAAATATACCTGCCAGGGAATCCCCCCCAACATCTAGAATACAGAGAGGAGATAGTGAATTCATCTAGAATACAGATAGGAGATAGTGAATTCATCTAGAACACAGAGAGGAGATAGTGAATTAATCTAGAACACAGAGAGGAGATAGTGAATTAATCTAGAATAGAAAGAGGAGATAGTAAATTAATCTAGATTACAGAGAGGAGATAGTGAATTAATCTAGAATACAAAGAGGAGATAGTGAATGAATCTATTACTCAAAGAGGAGATTGTGAATTCATCTAGAATACAGATAGGAGATAGTGAATTCATCTAGAACACAGAGAGGAGATAGTGAATTAATCTAGAACACAGAGAGGAGATAGTGAATTCATCTAGAATACAGAGAGGAGATAGTGAATTCATCTAGAACACAGAGAGGAGATAGTGAATTCATCTAGAATACAGAGAGGAGATAGTGAATTCATCTAGAATAGAAAGAGGAGATAGTGAATTCATCTAGAACACAGAGAGGAGATAGTGAATTCATCTAGAATACAGAGAGGAGATAGTGAATTAATCTAGAATACAAAGAGGAGATAGTGAATTCATCTAGAATACAGAGAGGAGATAGTGAATTAATCTAGAATGGAAAGAGGAGATAGTGAATTCATCTAGATTACAGAGAGGAGATAGTGAATTTGTCTAGAATACAAAGAGGAGATAGTGAATGAATCTATTACTCAAAGAGGAGATAGTGAATTCATCTAGAATACAGAGAGGAGATAGTGAATTCATCTTGATTACAGAGAGGAGATAGTGAATTCATCTAGAACACAGAGAGGAGATAGTGAATTCATCTAGAACAGAGAGAGGAGATAGTGAATTCATCTAGAACACAGAGAGGAGATAGTGAATTCATCTAGATTACAGAGAGGAGATAGTGAATTCATCTAGAACACAGAGAGGAGATAGTGAATTCATCTAGAATGGAAAGAGGAGATAGTGAATTCATCTAGAACACAGAGAGGAGATAGTGAATTCATCTAGACCACAGAGAGGAGATAGTGAATTCATCTAGAACACAGAGAGGAGATAGTGAATTCATCTAGAACACAGAGAGGAGATAGTGAATTCATCTAGAATGGAAAGAGGAGATAGTGAATTCATCTAGAATACAGAGAGGAGATAGTGAATTCATCTAGAACACAGAGAGGAGATAGTGAATTCATCTAGAATGGAAAGAGGAGATAGTGAATTCATCTAGAATACAGAGAGGAGATAGTGAATTCATCTAGAATACAGAGAGGAGATAGTGAATTCATCTAGATTACAGAGAGGAGATAGTGAATTCATCTAGATTACAGAGAGGAGATAGTGAATTCATCTAGAACACAGAGAGGAGATAGTGAATTCATCTAGAATGGAAAGAGGAGATAGTGAATTCATCTAGATTACAGAGAGGAGATAGTGAATTCATCTAGAACACAGAGAGGAGATAGTGAATTCATCTAGAATGGAAAGAGGAGATAGTGAATTCATCTAGAATACAGAGAGGAGATAGTGAATTCATCTAGAACACAGAGAGGAGATAGTGAATTCATCTAGAACACAGAGAGGAGATAGTGAATTCATCTAGATTACAGAGAGGAGATAGTGAATTCATCTAGAACACAGAGAGGAGATAGTGAATTCATCTAGAATGGAAAGAGGAGATAGTGAATTCATCTAGAACACAGAGAGGAGATAGTGAATTCATCTAGACCACAGAGAGGAGATAGTGAATTCATCTAGAACACAGAGAGGAGATAGTTAATTCATCTAGAATACAGAGAGGAGATAGTGAATTAATCTAGAACACAGAGAGGAGATAGTGAATTCATCTAGAATGGAAAGAGGAGATAGTGAATTCATCTAGAACACAGAGAGGAGATAGTGAATTCATCTAGACCACAGAGAGGAGATAGTGAATTCATCTAGAACACAGAGAGGAGATAGTTAATTCATCTAGAATACAGAGAGGAGATAGTGAATTAATCTAGAACACAGAGAGGAGATAGTTAATTCATCTAGAATACAGAGAGGAGATAGTGAATTCATCTAGAATACAGAGAGGAGATAGTGAATTCATCTAGATTACAGAGAGGAGATAGTGAATTCATCTAGAACACAGAGAGGAGATAGTGAATTCATCTAGATTACAGAGAGGAGATAGTGAATTCATCTAGAACACAGAGAGGAGATAGTGAATTCATCTAGAATGGAAAGAGGAGATAGTGAATTCATCTAGAACACAGAGAGGAGATAGTGAATTCATCTAGACCACAGAGAGGAGATAGTGAATTCATCTAGAACACAGAGAGGAGATAGTGAATTCATCTAGAATACAGAGAGGAGATAGTGAATTCATCTAGAACACAGAGAGGAGATAGTGAATTCATCTAGATTACAGAGAGGAGATAGTGAATTCATCTAGAACACAGAGAGAAGATAGTGAATTCATCTAGAACACAGAGAGGAGATAGTGAATTCAACAGTAAGCATCGTTACAATCAGAACATAATCACTACTCCTTAAACAGTAAATAGTCTGTCTGCTGGAGTATCAGAACCAGTCTTATCCAGACCCAGTCCTATCCAGAACCAGTCCAGACCCTGTCCTATCCAGACCCAGTCCTATCCAGACCCAGTCTTATCCAGACCCAGTCCTATCCAGACCCAGTCCTATTCAGACCCAGTCCTATCCAGACCCAGTCCTATCCAGACCTAGTCCTATCCAGAACCAGTTCTATCCAGACCCAGTCTTATCCAGACCCAGTCCTATCCAGACCCAGTCCTATCCAGACCCAGTCCTATCCAGAACTGTACGTACCAGCAGACAGACCCAGTCCTATCCAGACCCAGTCCTATCCAGACCCAGTCCTATCCAGACCCAGTCTTATCCAGACCCAGACCTATCCAGACCCAGTCTTATCCAGTACCAGTCTTATCCAGTACCAGTCTTATCCAGTACCAGTTTTATCCAGACCCAGTCTTATCCAGTACCAGTCTTATCCAGTACCAGTCTTATCCAGTACCAGTCTTATCCAGACCTATCCAGTACTGTACGTACCAGCAGACAGAAGTTGTCTATCCAGACCCAGTCTTATCCAGTACCAGTCTTATCCAGTACCAGTCTTATCCAGTACCAGTCTTATCCAGACCCAGTCTTATCCAGTACCAGTCTTATCCAGACCCAGTCTTATCCAGACCCAGTCCTATCCAGACCCAGTCCTATCCAGACCCAGTCCTATCCAGAATTGTACGTACCAGCAGACAGACCCAGTCCTATCCAGACCCAGTCCTATCCAGACCCAGTCCTATCCAGACCCAGTCCTATCCAGTACCAGTCTTATCCAGACCCAGTCCTATCCAGACCCAGTCCTATCCAGACCCAGTCCTATCCAGACCCAGTCCTATCCAGTGCTGTTCGTACCAGCAGACAGACCCAGTTCTATCCAGACCCAGTCCTATCCAGACCCAGTCCTATCCAGTGCTGTTCGTACCAGCAGACAGACCCAGTCCTATCCAGACCCAGTCCTATCCAGTGCTGTTCGTACCAGCAGACAGACCCAGTCCTATCCAGACCCAGTCCTATCCAGTATTGTACTTACCAGCAGACAGAAGTTGTCTATCCAGACCCAGGCATCTTCTCTCTTGATGTTTCCCTTCCAGGGCGCTTGGTAGATCTCCTTCACGGCACTGATCTTGATGTCGGACACCGCTGGGTTGCTGAGAGCGAACGGTACTGAAACCCACTGACACAGAGACACACAGGAACACATCAGACCCGGGTCACACTGCTACAGCTGGAATGTCACGTTATAAACCCGGGTCAAACACACACTGCTACAGCTGGAATGTCACGTTATAAACCCGGGTCAAACACACACTGCTACAGCTGGAATGTCACGTTTTAAACCCGGGTCAAACACACACTGCTACAGCTGGAATGTCACGTTTTAAACCCGGGTCAAACACACACTGCTACAGCTGGAATGTCACGTTTTAAACCCGGGTCAAACACACACTGCTACAGCTGGAATGTCACGTTATAAACCCGGGTCAAACACACACTGCTACAGCTGGAATGTCACGTTTTAAACCCGGGTCAAACACACACTGCTACAGCTGGAATGTCACGTTTTAAACCCGGGTCAAACACACACTGTTACAGCTGGAATGTCACGTTTTAAACCCGGGTCAAACACACACTGCTACAGCTGGAATGTCACGTTATAAACCCGGGTCAAACACACACTGCTACAGCTGGAATGTCACGTTATAAACCCGGGTCAAACACACACTGCTACAGCTGGAATGTCACGTTATAAACCCGGGTCAAACACACACTGTTACAGCTGGAATGTCACGTTTTAAACCCGGGTCAAACACACACTGCTACAGCTGGAATGTCACATTATAAACCCGGGTCAAACACACACTGCTACAGCTGGAATGTCACGTTTTAAACCCGGGTCAAACACACACTGCTACAGCTGGAATGTCACGTTATAAACCCGGGTCAAACACACACTGCTACAGCTGGAATGTCACGTTATAAACCCGGGTCAAACACACACTGCTACAGCTGGAATGTCACGTTATAAACCCGGGTCAAACACACACTGCTACAGCTGGAATGTCACGTTATAAACCCGGGTCAAACACACACTGCTACAGCTGGAATGTCACGTTATAAACCCGGGTCAAACACACACTGCTACAGCTGGAATGTCACGTTATAAACCCGGGTCAAACACACACTGTTACAGCTGGAATGTCACGTTTTAAACCCGGGTCAAACACACACTGCTACAGCTGGAATGTCACATTATAAACCCGGGTCAAACACACACTGCTACAGCTGGAATGTCACGTTTTAAACCCGGGTCAAACACACACTGCTACAGCTGGAATGTCACGTTATAAACCCGGGTCAAACACACACTGCTACAGCTGGAATGTCACGTTATAAACCCGGGTCAAACACACACTGCTACAGCTGGAATGTCACGTTATAAACCCGGGTCAAACACACACTGCTACAGCTGGAATGTCACGTTATAAACCCGGGTCAAACACACACTGCTACAGCTGGAATGTCACGTTATAAACCCGGGTCAAACACACACTGCTACAGCTGGAATGTCACGTTATAAACCCGGGTCAAACACACACTGCTACAGCTGGAATGTCACGTTATAAACCCGGGTCAAACACACACTGCTACAGCTGGAATGTCACGTTATAAACCCGGGTCAAACACACACTGCTACAGCTGGAATGTCACGTTATAAACCCGGGTCAAACACACACTGCTACAGCTGGAATGTCACGTTATAAACCCGGGTCAAACACACACTGCTACAGCTGGAATGTCACGTTATAAACCCGGGTCAAACACACACTGCTACAGCTGGAATGTCACGTTATAAACCCGGGTCAAACACACACTGCTACAGCTGGAATGTCACGTTATAAACCCGGGTCAAACACACACTGTTACAGCTGGAATGTCACGTTATAAACCCGGGTCAAACACACACTGCTACAGCTGGAATGTCACGTTATAAACCCGGGTCAAACACACACTGCTACAGCTGGAATGTCACGTTATAAACCCGGGTCAAACACACACTGCTACAGCTGGAATGTCACGTTATAAACCCGGGTCAAACACACACTGCTACAGCTGGAATGTCACGTTATAAACCCGGGTCAAACACACACTGCTACAGCTGGAATGTCACGTTATAAACCCGGGTCAAACACACACTGCTACAGCTGGAATGTCACGTTATAAACCCGGGTCAAACACACACTGCTACAGCTGGAATGTCACGTTATAAACCCGGGTCAAACACACACTGCTACAGCTGGAATGTCACGTTATAAACCCGGGTCAAACACACACTGCTACAGCTGGAATGTCACGTTATAAACCCGGGTCAAACACACACTGCTACAGCTGGAATGTCACGTTATAAACCCGGGTCAAACACACACTGCTACAGCTGGAATGTCACGTTATAAACCCGGGTCAAACACACACTGTTACAGCTGGAATGTCACGTTATAAACCCGGGTCAAACACACACTGTTACAGCTGGAATGTCACGTTATAAACCCGGGTCAAACACACACTGCTACAGCTGGAATGTCACGTTTTAAACCCGGGTCAAACACACACTGTTACAGCTGGAATGTCACGTTTTAAACCCGGGTCAAACACACACTGCTACAGCTGGAATGTCACGTTATAAACCCGGGTCAAACACACACTGTTACAGCTGGAATGTCACGTTTTAAACCCGGGTCAAACACACACTGCTACAGCTGGAATGTCACGTTATAAACCCGGGTCAAACACACACTGCTACAGCTGGAATGTCACGTTATAAACCCGGGTCAAACACACACTGTTACAGCTGGAATGTCACGTTATAAACCCGGGTCAAACACACACTGCTACAGCTGGAATGTCACGTTATAAACCCGGGTCAAACACACACTGCTACAGCTGGAATGTCACGTTATAAACCCGGGTCAAACACACACTGCTACAGCTGGAATGTCACGTTATAAACCCGGGTCAAACACACACTGCTACAGCTGGAATGTCACGTTATAAACCCGGGTCAAACACACACTGCTACAGCTGGAATGTCACGTTATAAACCCGGGTCAAACACACACTGTTACAGCTGGAATGTCACGTTTTAAACCCGGGTCAAACACACACTGCTACAGCTGGAATGTCACGTTATAAACCCGGGTCAAACACACACTGCTACAGCTGGAATGTCACGTTTTAAACCCGGGTCAAACACACACTGCTACAGCTGGAATGTCACGTTATAAACCCGGGTCAAACACACACTGCTAGAATCATGTTTTTAATAGTTGTAGAAATAGAGAATCATGTTTTTAATAGTTAGAGTTGTGCCTATTCCTTCTCAAATTCAAATGTTTCAGCTACAATGGAACCCAACGGAATGGTCCCCAAAGTACAAACTCCCAAGCAAAATGAAGTCCAGCTGAAATAAGTATTTGGTACGGGCCGAGTGTCTCACCAGTCCCAGGAAGATACAGAAGAGTTGCACCACGTCGGTGTAGGCCACAGAATACAGACCTCCGACTAACGTGTAGAAGATGGCGATACAGGCAGAGATCACCACAGACATCTTAATGTTGATGTCTATGATCACACTCAGTGTGGCTCCTAGAGGAACAGACAGACAGGGACCTGGTCAGAGATAGTAACAATACAGGCAGAGATCACCACAGACATCTTGATGTTGATGTCTATGATCACACTCAGCGTGGCTCCTAGAGGAACAGACAGGGACCTGGTCAGAGATAGTAACAACACAGACAGAGATATCACACTGTGCCGTAATATCATTCATAATGACTTGCCCAGAGCAGATAAAATGGCCGCAGACCAGAAGATCTCTCCCATTAGAGCAGGTATGAAGAGCAGACCGCCCATCCTCTTCCCATACTTCTGCTGGAAAGGGTCCAGCATGGTGACATAACCTCTGGAACGCATGGGCTTGGCGAAGAACAGACCTCCTGCACACGACAAGCACGTTTGGCAGGTTTAAACGCACAGAATATTGGGGGGATTTTCAGAAGAATGTCAAATATATCTGGATTATTTCACAAGTCTACATTGTTAATTTATATATTCCAAACTGTAGTCTATTGTACAGTGCATTCTGAAAGTATTCAGACCCCCTAACTTTTTCCACATTTGGTTACGTTACAGCCTGATTCTAAAAATGGATTCCCCAAAAAAATTCCCCTCTTCAATCTACACACAATAACCCATAATGACAAAGCGAAAACAGATTTTTAGAAATGTTTGCAAATTTATTAAAAATAAAAAACAGAAATACCTTATTTACATAAGTATTCAGGCCCTTTGTTATGAGACTTGAAATTGAGCTCAGGTGCATACTGTTTCCATTGATCGTCCTTGATATGTTTCTACAACTTGGAGTCCACTTGTGGTAAATTCAATTGATTGGACATGATTTGAAAAGGCAAACACCTGTCTATATAAGGTCCCACAGTGCATGTCAGAGCAAAAACCAAGCCATGAAGTTGAAGAAATTGTCGTTAGAGTGCCGAGACAGAATTGTGTCGAGGTACAGATCTGGGGAAGGGTACCAAAACATTTCTGCAGCATTGAAGGTCCCCAAGAACACAGTGGCCTCCATCATTCTGAAATGGATGAAGTTTGAAACCACCAAGACTCTTCCTAGAGCTGGCCGACAGGCCAAACTGAGCAATCAGGGGAGAAGGTCATTGGTCAGGGAGGTGACCAAGACCCTGATGGTCACTCTGACAGAGCTCCAGAGTTCCTCTGTGGAGATGGGAGAACCTTCCAGAAGGACAACCATCTCTGCAGCACTCAACCTATCAGGCCTTTATGGTAGAGTGGCCAGACAAAAGCCACTCCTCAGTAAAAGTCACCTGACAGTCCGATTAGAGTTTGCCAAAAGGCACCTAAAGGACTCTCAGACCATTAGAAACAAGATTCTCTGATCTGATGAAACCAAGGTTGAACTCTTTGTCCTGAATGCCAAGCGTCACGTCTGGAGGAAACCTGGCACCATCCCTACGGTGAATCATGGTGGTTGTGGCAGCATCATGCTGTGGGGATGTTTTTCAGCGTCGGGGACTGGGAGACTAGTCAGGATCGAGGGAAAGATGAACGGAGCAAAGTACAGAGATATCCTTGATGAAAACCTGCTCCAGAGCGCTCAGGACCTCAGTCTGGGGCGAACATTCACCTTCCAACAGGACAATGACCTTAAGCACACAGCCAAGACAACGCAGGAGTGGCTTCGGGACAAGTCTCAATGTCCTTGAGTTGCCCAGCCAGAGCCCTGACAATTTAATCCATTTTAGAATAAGGCTGTAAGGTAACAGAATGTGGAAAAATTCAAAGGGTCTGAATACCTTCCGAACGCACTGTTTATTAATGAGATGACTCACCTACGACTAGACTTAGCGCATATCCAAAGGGCGCTTGTGCCCAAGCCAAGCCATACCCCGGGAGATAGACGTACTCCGCTGTTCCGTTAATGTATCCACCTCCAACCCAGGTCGCTGCAATGACAACAACTAAATGTAAATGTTCAGCCTACAGTAATTCAGAGAGTAAAATCATGATAACGTGATGCGCGTAAAAGCAAACGACAAAAAGGTTACAACATTTACGCTTGTTAGAATTGTGCTTGAAAATGGACGCTTGGACCAATTATGAGTTTCTTCACGGAATAATGTTTTATTTGTATTTTTTATCTGTAAACTCTAAAGCTGTTCAATGTTGCAATTCAACATGTTAGTGTCTTTAGTTAAAGCATTTCCCCTAACCATCGAGCAGAAGTAGCCTATATATTGTTTTACAACCGCTTTTATATCAATCAAGTAAAACATTTAAAAAAGGGGTTACGGTCCTACAACATTCTGTTAGTAAACGTCTAGAATCAGAATCACCTTTATTTAGAAATCAACTTACAAATAATAGAAAATCGACTAGTCTATTTCAATCATTCACACGATGAAACTCACCGGTCATGGTAAAACCACCAACAAATAAACCAATGTCCCTGCCACCGACCATGATGGTTTCACTGCGGTCCGTGCCCTCCGCCTCCCCGGCGTGCTTGTTCTTCCACGCTGCCCAGATCCCCACCGCCAGGATCAGAACGTAGAAGAGGGCGATCGCCGCCAGTCCCTCCAGGTGGATACCGGTCATCTTGTCTTGTTTTAGCTCGAGCTGAGCCGTGTGTCTTCGCTATAGGAACCGGATGGCATTGAGACCTGCGTGGATGGGGTGCGGAGCGAATGTGGACATTGAATTGAGTGGCACTGAAGGGATGGATGGATAGACTAAAAGACCAAATTAAAGACAAAACATTATACTTGTAATTATCTTTTGTTAGGCCATTTCGTTAGATTTATTATGTTACTATTTTATAACATCAGAAATAAGACAACAGTCTTCATTTTTTAAATCCCCGACTAGTTTCCACAGTCTCTATGTATGTGCGTAAAAAGCCCATTACGCACAACCCTTATGCAGCCCGTGGAGCTGTTGAGGCGTTAAACTAACACCTTGGGCTAGTCTCTCTATAAAAGAGGCGTTAAACTAACACCTTGGGCTAGTCTCTCTATAAAAGAGGCGTTAAACTAACACCTTGGGCTAGTCTCTCTATAAAAGAGGCGTTAAACTAACACCTTGGGCTAGTCTCTCTATAAAAGAGGCGTTAAACTAACACCTTGGGCTAGTCTCTCTATAAAAGAGGCGTTAAACTAACACCTTGGGCTAGTCTCTCTATAAAAGAGGCGTTAAACTAACACCTTGGGCTAGTCTCTCTATAAAAGAGGCGTTAAACTAACACCTTGGGCTAGTCTCTCTATAAAAGAGGCGTTAAACTAACACCTTGGGCTAGTCTCTCTATAAAAGAGGCGTTAAACTAACACCTTGGGCTAGTCTCTCTATAAAAGCCAAACTGGCTTCATCTTCTGATGGGAGAATTGTAATATCACTACAAACATCTATTTAAAAATATTAAATGTGTCCTTTTTATTAACACAACCCTCCTCAAATCGGACAATGATGATATAGGCTGTATCTGGAGGAATGGTAAGACATTTTTTATAATGATATAGACTGATTTACTTTACCAGGATGTATAGATTCCTTTACGTGGCCTAACATGTCTTCTGAAACAAACAAAAAAATGAGAAAATAGACAAGTTACCTGAAATGTCTCTTTACCGGACACTTGAAGTGAAAGCCGCTTCTCAACGAGCTGGGTGTACAGATAGACACTGGCCCAGTGCGTTATCCTCCGGTACCCTGCTTGAAAACTAAGTAATGATCAACTAAGAGCTCGTGCTGGGATCATCCCTCCCGGTGACTTTTATAAGAGACACCGGTGGCGTCAGACGTCCGGTGTTCACGCGCGTCAGAGAGAGAAACGTGAACATCCTTTTGATGAGAATAATGAGCACGAGAAACGTCACTGGGTTTTTCCTACCGTTACGAGTGATGTACGCAAGTGAATGAGAGAAAGGGAGAGAGAGAGATATAAAAAGAGAGAGAGACAAAACGAGAGAGAGAGAGACCACTGTGACTGACCCAAAATGAAGGAAAGCTTTGACTATGTACAGACTCAGTGAGCATAGCCTTGCTATTGAGAAAGGCCGCCGTAGGCAGACATAGCTCTCAAGAGAAGACAGGCTATGTGCAACACTGCCCACAAAATGAGGTGGAAACTGAGCTGCACTTCCTAACCTCCTGCCAAATGTATGACCATAGAGAGACATATTTCTCTCAGATTACACAGATCCACAAAGAATTTGAAAACAAATCGTGATAAACTCGGTGAAATTGGGTGAATGGTCGCTGTCCATGGTTCTGAACTGGGTACAATTATCACGGTTGCAATTTCAATTTCAATTTAAGTTAAGAACAAATTCTTATTTACAATTACAGCCTACCGGGGAACAGTGGGTTAACTGCCTTGTTCAGGGGGGAGAACGACAGATTTTTTACCTTGTTCAGCTCGGGGATTCAAACCAGCAACCTTTCGGTTACTGGCCCTCCACTCTAACCACTAGGCTACCTGCCACCCCTCCACTCTAACCACTAGGCTACCTGCCACCCCTCCACTCTAACCACTAGGCTACCTGCCACCCCTCCACTCTAACCACTAGGCTTCCTGCCGCAATCGATACACATTCTAACCCGAAAGTGTAGAGTTGCCTCTCTGTGAACAGGCAGGTCTGGTCTAACGGTAACTGACGGAGTTCAAACCCTTATTGACGGATTTGGACGTGTGGTTGTTCTCTGAATAAATCAAAACAACAATTTAACCACTTTAAATAGAGAAAAAAGAGGCCTTCGTTTCAGAAAAAATAAATATTTATTGAAAAAGATTCGCCATTTCTCCCGTCTGTTTTGACTGAGCTGTGAGTCAATTTAATTGCTACTATCTTGTCCTGGTATGATGTGAGACGCCTAATTTAGCGTTTTGACCAAACCTGACAGACAGCCAATTACGACAGAAGAACTGCAGCAGAACCATACAGAAGTTCTGTTTCCACAGTTAAGAAACATCGTTTAGATCCAACAGACTTGCCGAAATAGTTTTTCCTGCATCCACAGTATTTTATCCCATCTCGTCCATCTAGTTTGTCTTTGAGCTTTTCTGATATGAACACAGTATTTTATCCCATCTCGTCCATCAAGTTTGTCTTTGAGCTTTTCTGATATGAACACAGTATTTTATCCCATCTCGTCCATCTAGTTTGTCTTTGAGCTTTTCTGATATGAACACAGTATTTTATCCCATCTCGTCCATCAAGTTTGTCTTTGAGCTTTTCTGATATGAACACAGTATTTTATCCCATCTCGTCCATCAAGTTTGTCTTTGAGCTTTTCTGATATGAACACAGTATTTTATCCCATCTCGTCCATCTAGTTTGTCTTTGAGCTTTTCTGAGCTTTTTTTTAATGATTATTAAAATGACAAAAGAGATTTTGTACAGTACTACACACATAATGTAACTGTATCCCATGCATGGAGGTGACAGCTTCTTCACATCCCAAACCTTCTTGGCATCAGTGTGGAAGGCAGCATCACCCAGGCAGACGGCTCGTGCTCCCCCAGTCCCAGTCCCCTGCTCCAGCATGTCTGTTGGTGCCCCCCCAGTCCCAGTCACCTGCTCCAGCATGTCTGTTGGTGCCCCCCCCAGTCCGAGTCCCCTGCTCCAGCATGTCTGTTGGTGCCCCCCCCAGTCCCAGTCCCCTGCTCCAGCATGTCTGTTGGTGCTCCCCCAGTCCCAGTCTCCTGCTCCAGCATGTCTGTTGGTGCTCCCCCAGTCCCAGTCTCCTGCTCCAGCATGTCTGCCTGAGGTCCACGGTGGTGCCCCCACTCACCCAGCTATACCTGTCTATGCGTTGTGTGAGAGAGGGAGAGAGAGAGATAGAGATAGAGAGAGGTAAAAGAGAGGGAGAGACAGAGAGAGAGGGAGAGAGAGGGAGACAGAGATAGAGAGGCACACGAGAGAGAGAGAGAGAGAGAGAGAGAGAGAGAGAGAGGGAGAGGCACAAGAGAGAGAGAGAGAGAGAGAGAGAGAGAGAGAGAGAGAGGAGAGAGAGGGAGAGGCAGAGAGAGAGAGAGAGAAGAGAGAGAGAGAGAGAGAGAGAGAGGGAGAGGCACAAGAGAGAGAGACAGAGAGAGGGAGAGGCACACGAGAGAGAGAGAGAGAGAGAGAGAGAGGGAGAGGCACAAGAGAGAGAGAGAGAGAGGGAGAGGCACAAGAGAGAGAGACAGAGAGAGGGAGAGGCACACGAGAGAGAGAGAGAGAGAGAGAGAGAGAGAGAGAGAGAGAGAGAGAGAGAGAGAGAGAGAGAGAGAGAGAGAGAGAGAGGGAGAGGCACAAGAGAGAGAGAGAGAGAGAGAGAGGGAGAGGCACAAGAGAGAGAGAGAGAGAGAGAGAGAGAGAGAGAGAGAGAGAGAGAGAGAGAGAGAGAGAGAGAGAGAGAGAGAGAGAGAGGCACAATAGAGAGAGAAAGGGGGAGAGAGAGAGAAATTAAGAGAAGAAAAGGATTTCATCATTGCTTTAAACAACTCAAGTGGTTTCTATATTTTGCCCTTGAGGGATGGAGAGAGAAAACATGTCCTGAAACGTGACCACATCTGTCCCCAGTGGTTTAGTTATTGAGATAGAGGCCATGGATGAGATCGCTAGAGACAGGAGGAGTCTGACAATGAAAACAAGAACAGGGGTTGAGGTGTGTGGTGACAGTGGCTCCACTACTCCCTTCGCTATACCTGTCTATGCTGACAGTGTGTGTGTTATTGTGTGCGTGTGTGTGTGTTGTGATAGAGTGGGGGTAGAGGCAGAGCAGTAACCCTCCTAACCTCCTCTCGCTTCCTGACTGACAGGCTCTGCCTCACACACACACACACACACACACACACACACACACACACACACACACACACACACACACACACACACACACACACACACACACACACACACACACACACACACACACACACACACACACAGTCTCTGCCTTGTGTCACATCAGAATACAGCCTTGCGTCATCTCTGGGTCAAATAACAACAGCCTGACTGATGGGTGAAGGGAGGGAGAGTAACCCAACACACACACACACACACACACACACACACACACACACACACACACACACACACACACACACACACACACACACACACACACTGTGCCCCCCCTCCCCATGTAACTAGCGGTTTCTTCAGGTGTCAGA
Source organism: Salvelinus namaycush (assembly GCF_016432855.1). NCBI lineage: Eukaryota > Metazoa > Chordata > Actinopteri > Salmoniformes > Salmonidae > Salvelinus > Salvelinus namaycush. Next base: position 59,536,168 of record NC_052313.1, on the reverse strand, counting down.
AGCAGAGATCCTGACAGGAATCCGTGATGTCATAATGTGGTAACGGAACTGTGTCGTTATCTAAAACACATAGAAAACACCTCATTCAATTAACAAACTAGCCCTGATTGGCTCAGGCATTATATCCACTGCATCGGCTCACAGGGTATGAACCTCTGCTAAGAAAGAAGAGGATATTGTTACAGGACGGAGGTAACGAAGAAGGAAGAGGATATTGTTACAGGACGGAGGTAACGAAGAAGGAAAGAGGATATTGTTACAGGAGGGGGGTAACGAAGAAGGAAAGAGGATATTGTTACAGGAGGGAGGTAACGAAGAAGGAAGAGGATATTGTTACAGGAGGGGGGTAACGAAGAAGGAAAGAGGATATTGTTACAGGAGGGTGGTAACGAAGAAGGAAGAGGATATTGTTACAGGAGGGGGGTAACGAAGAAGGAAAGAGGATATTGTTACAGGCGGGATGTAACGAAGAAGGAAAGAGGATATTGTTACAGGAGGGAGGTAACGAAGAAGGAAGAGGATATTGTTACAGGAGGGTGGTAACGAAGAAGGAAAGAGGATATTGTTACAGGAGGGTGGTAACGAAGAAGGAAGAGGATATTGTTACAGGAGGGTGGTAACGAAGAAGGAAGAGGATATTGTTACAGGAGGGTGGTAACGAAGAAGGAAGAGGATATTGTTACAGGAGGGTGGTAACGAAGAAGGAAAGAGGATATTGTTACAGGAGGGTGGTAACGAAGAAGGAAGAGGATATTGTTACAGGAGGGTGGTAACGAAGAAGAGGATATTGTTACAGGAGGGGGGTAACGAAGAAGGAAAGAGGATATTGTTACAGGAGGAAGGTAACGAAGAAGGAAGAGGATATTGTTACAGGAGGGTGGTAACGAAGAAGAAAA